>NC_090191.1:13012704-13037704 GCF_024679245.1 Pseudorasbora parva | reverse complement strand
GCAGCAGCTGTACCGTATAACGAGTTGGCTCGTTGGTCTAGGGGTATGATTCTCGCTTTGGGTGCGAGAGGTCCCGGGTTCAAATCCCGGACGAGCCCGTGCTTCTGCATTTAATCGCTTTGGTCTCATTAGGGTCACGGGTCAAGCAGGAATATTTCTGGGAAACTGGTGATCGCAGCTTTTCAAAGTGAGGCCGGTTAGCTCAGTTGGTTAGAGCGTGGTGCTAATAACGCCAAGCTCGCGGGTTCGATGCCCGTACGGGCCACTCTTTTGCTCTCTGGGACCTTCAGCTTTTGCGCTTTTCACAAGTGATGGCCGGTCTCACAGAAATCCCTGCTGGCACGCCTGCAGCCAGACCTGGCCAAAATAGCTCAGTTGGGAGAGCGTTAGACTGAAGATCTAAAGGTCCCTGGTTCGATCACGGGTTTCGGCAGAGGAACAGTGACTGTGTGCTTTTGGTCGAGGGGCTGCAGTGTCCAAACGCCACCTGCTTTCTACTTGGATCCACCTAGCCTCATCACTATCTGCCTCTCAGATGGCCACAAGTCAGGACATGGCGGTTCCATGGTGTAATGGTTAGCACTCTGGACTTTGAATCCAGTGATCCGAGTTCAAATCTCGGTGAAACCTTAGCAACATTTTTGTGGCTGGGTGGGGGCAAACTGAAGCGTCTCGCAACTGCTGTCGTACCTGTGAAATTGGCTGTCTGGAACCGATTCGGAATTGGCAAAACATGGGCTCAAAAAGCAAAGCCTTCGCTGGCTCGTTGATATTGCGCTTCTAGGCTGATTGACTTAACTCTATGCTGCTCTGTGAGAAAAGCCAGCCAACGCCAAGGTTCCATGGTGTAATGGTTAGCACTCTGGACTCTGAATCCAGCGATCCGAGTTCAAATCTCGGTGGGACCTGCTTTTGCCAGGAATGTGCGCAGGAGCCCATCCAAGAAAAAAACTTTTACACAGCAGTCATCCTCAAAAGCACGTCTCGGGAGTTCCCCTTGAAGTAAAAGGCCAAGTGGCCACCTGGAGAATGCGGGCATCGATCCCGCTACCTCTCGCATGCTAAGCGAGCGCTCTACCATCTGAGCTAATTCCCCTTGGCATCAGAGAGAAGGTGTCCATTGCTCTCAAAGACACCGGCGAGGACAGAGCCCTAGCATGTGTACAGGTGCTGCATCGGACTTTTCGATCTTTAGCAGTGTTTGCAGCCAGGCAGCAGCTGTACCGCATAACGAGTTGCCTCGTTGGTCTAGGGGTATGATTCTCGCTTTGGGTGCGAGAGGTCCCGGGTTCAAATCCCGGACGAGCCTGTGCTTCTGCATTTAATCTCTTTGGTCTCATTAGGCTCACGGGCAAGCAGGAATATTTCTGGGAAACTGGTGATCGAAGCTTTTCAAAGGGAGGTCGGTTAGCTCAGTTGGTTAGAGCGTGGTGCTAATAACGCCAAGGTCGCGGGTTCGATCTCCGTACGGGCCACTCTTTTGCTCTCTGGGACCTTCAGCTTTTGCGCTTTTCACAAGTGATGGCCGGTCTCACAGAAATCCCTGCTGGCACGCCTGCTGCCAGACCTGGCCGAAATAGCTCAGTTGGGAGAGCGTTAGACTGAAGATCTAAAGGTCCCTGGTTCGATCCAGGGTTTCGGCAGAGGAACAGTGACTGTGTGCTTTTGGTCGAGGGGCTGCAGTGTCCAAACGCCACCTGCTTTCTACTTGGATCCACCTAGCCTCATCACTATCTGCCTCTCAGATGGCCACAGGTCAGGACATGGCGGTTCCATGGTGTAATGGTTAGCACTCTGGACATTGAATCCAGTGATCCGAGTTCAAATCTCGGTGGAACCTTAGCAACATTTTTGTGGCTGGGTGGGGGCAAACTGAAGCGTCTCGCAACTGCTGTCGTACCTGTGAAATTGGCTGTCTGGAACCGATTCGGAATTGGCAAAACATGGGCTCAAAAAGCAAAGCCTTCGCTGGCTCGTTGGTTTTGCGCTTCTAGGCTGATTGACTTAACTCTATGCTGCTCTGTGAGAAAAGCCAGCCAACGCCAAGGTTCCATGGTGTAATGGTTAGCACTCTGGACTCTGAATCCAGCGATCCGAGTTCAAATCTCGGTGGGACCTGCTTTTGCCAGGAATGTGCGCAGGAGCCCATCCAAGAAAAAAACTTTTACACAGCAGTCATCCTCAAAAGCACGTCTCGGGAGTTCCCCTTGAAGTAAAAGGCCAAGTGGCCACCTGGAGAATGCGGGCATCGATCCCGCTACCTCTCACATGCTAAGCGAGCGCTCTACCATTTGAGCTAATTCCCCTTGGCATCAGAGAGAAGGTGTCCATTGCTCTCAAAGACACCGGCGAGGACAGAGCCCTAGCATGTGTGCAGGTGCTGCATCGGACTTTTCGATCTTTAGCAGTGTTTGCAGCCAGGCAGCAGCTGTACCGTATAACGAGTTGGCTCGTTGGTCTAGGGGTATGATTCTCGCTTTGGGTGCGAGAGGTCCCGGGTTCAAATCCCAGACGAGCCCGTGCTTCTGCATTTAATCTCTTTGGTCTCATTAGGGTCACGGGCAAGCAGGAATATTTCTGGGAAACTGGCGATCGAAGCTTTTCAAAGGGAGGCCGGTTAGCTCAGTTGGTTAGAGCGTGGCGCTAATAACGCCAAGGTCGCGGGTTCGATCCCCGTACGGGCCACTCTTTTGCTCTCTGGGACCTTCAGCTTTTGCGCTTTTCACAAGTGATGGCCGGTCTCACAGAAATCCCTGCTGGCACGCCTGCTGCCAGACCTAGCCGAAATAGCTCAGTTGGGAGAGCGTTAGACTGAAGATCTAAAGGTCCCTGGTTCGATCCCGGGTTTCGGCAGAGGAACAGTGACTGTGTGCTTTTGGTTGGGGGGCTGCAGTGTCCAAACGCCACCTGCTTTCTACTTGGATCCACCTATCCACATCACTATCTGCCTCTCAGATGGCCACAAGTCAGGACATGGCAGTTCCCTGGTGTAATGGTTAGCGCTCTGCACTTTGAATCCAGTGATCCGAGTTCAAATCTCGGTGGAACCTTAGCAACATTTTTGTGGCTGGGGGGGGCAAGCTGAAGCGTCTCGCAACTGCTGTCGTACCTGTGAAATTGGCTGTCTGGAACCGATTCGGAAATGGCAAAACATGGGCTCAAAAAGCAAAGCCTTCGCTGGCTTGTTGGTATTGCGCCTCTAGGCTGATTGACTGATTGGCTGATTGACTCTGAATCCAGCGATCCGAGTTCAAATCTCGGTGGGACCTGCTTTTGCCAGGAATGTGCGCAGGAGCCCATCCAAGAAAAAAACTTTTACACAGCAGTCATCCTCAAAAGCACGTCTCGGGAGTTCCCCTTGAAGTAATAGGCCAAGTGGCCACCTGGAGAATGCGGGCATCGATGCCACTACCTCTCGCATGCTAAGCGAGCGCTCTACCATTTGAGCTAATTCCCCTTGGCATCAGAGAGAAGGTGTCCATTGCTCTCAAAGACACCGGCGAGGACAGAGCCCTAGCATGTGTGCAGGTGCTGCATCGGACTTTTCGATCTTTAGCAGTGTTTGCAGCCAGGCAGCAGCTGTACCGTATAACGAGTTGGCTCGTTGGTCTAGGGGTATGATTCTCGCTTTGGGTGCGAGAGGTCCCGGGTTCAAATCCCAGACGAGCCCGTGCTTCTGCATTTAATCTCTTTGGTCTCATTAGGGTCACGGGCAAGCAGGAATATTTCTGGGAAACTGGTGATCGAAGCTTTTCAAAGGGAGGCCGGTTAGCTCAGTTGGTTAGAGCGTGGCGCTAATAACGCCAAGGTCGCGGGTTCGATCCCCGTACGGGCCACTCTTTTGCTCTCTGGGACCTTCAGCTTTTGCGCTTTTCACAAGTGATGGCCGGTCTCACAGAAATCCCTGCTGGCACGCCTGCTGCTAGACCTGGCCGAAATAGCTCAGTTGGGAGAGCGTTAGACTGAAGATCTAAAGGTCCCTGGTTCGATCCCGGGTTTCGGCAGAGGAACAGTCACTGTGTGCTTTTGGTCGAGGGGCTGCAGTGTCCAAACGCCACCTGCTTTCTACTTGGATCCACCTATCCTCATCTTTATCTGCCTCTCAGATGGCCACAAGTCAGGACATGGCGGTTCCATGGTGTAATGGTTAGCGCTCTGCACTTTGAATCCAGTGATCCGAGTTCAAATCTCGGTGGAACCTTAGCAACATTTTTGTGGCTGGGTGGGGGCAAACTGAAGCGTCTCGCAACTGCTGTCGTACCTGTGAAATTGGCTGTCTGGAACCGATTCGGAATTGGCAAAACATGGGCTCAAAAAGCAAAGCCTTCGCTGGCTCGTTGGTATTGCGCTTCTAGGCTGATTGACTTAACTCTATGCTGCTCTATGAGAAAAGCCAGCCAACGCCAAGGTTCCATGGTGTAATGGTTAGCACTCTGGACTCTGAATCCAGCGATCCGAGTTCAAATCTCGGTGGGACCTGCTTTTGCCAGGAATGTGCGCAGGAGCCCATCCAAGAAAAAAACTTTTACACAGCAGTCATCCTCAAAAGCACGTCTCGGGAGTTCCCCTTGAAGTAAAAGGCCAAGTGGCCACCTGGAGAATGCGGGCATCGATCCCGCTACCTCTCGCTTGCGCCTACTGCTTTCCACCGGTTGAGCCAAAGTAAGCCCAAAGTAAGCCCACCTGAGCCAATCGCGTTTCTTCCTGGGGCTTACTTTTGACCAATCGCGTTTCCTCTTGTGGCTTACTTTTGACCAATCGCGTTTCGTTCCTGTGGCTAACTTTTGACCAATCGCGTTTCGTTCCTGTGGCTTACTTTTGACTAATCGCGTTTCGCTCCCGTGGCTTACTTTTGACCAATCGCGTTTCTCTCCTCTGGCTACTTTTGACCAATAGCCGTCGTCCGTTATTATCGTCATCTTTGTTACAGGTAAGACTATGATATATCGCTCTGTTTTATTTTAATATAATTTGTTTATATTCAGTGTGTATTTTTAGAAAATGAAACGTGTCAATGTAGTTAGATAGCATGTACAGCACAGGTTTTCCTCAGTACCTGTCAACCTGTTAACTTACTTTTTCCCATGATAAATAACGTAACTGAGCAAAACATATTGCTAATGTTCAGATAAGTTAAAATCATCGGCCGTTAAGCTATATTGATGTCAACAATGATGTGTGTATTGTGTGTGAATAAAAGATAATGATTTAACAAAAAATACTTACATTTGGTAATAATACTAGTGACATCCGAGAGCCTGGGCCTATAAAATCGTTACCACCATCCCCCATCAAATTATATACTTCGTATTCGACTGTTTTTTTTTTTTTACCACAGTAATATGGTTACGTTATAATGTTATAATGCCGTTACACACACTTTTTTTAGCTACTAGGACAGGACATAATGAGACAAATATAACAAAACAACATTGTAAATACAAAGCAAAAACGTCTTTTACATGTGAGGCCTCCAACACTAATGTTTTTGCTTTGTATATTACCATATTACTGTGGTAATAAACATTACCATACACTGGCCTGATGATGAGTTTTATGTGAAGTGTGTGTTGGTCTGTATATATATAAGATGCATCACAGATAGAGAGGTAGTACAAATACACAATATATATATATATATATATATATATATATATATATATATATATATATATATATATATATATATATATATATATATATATATATATAGTTACACACACTTAACATACAGGTATCGCATCGATTTCTAGAGGTAATAGTCTCTTTCTTACATGTAGTGTGTTATAAATGCCATTACACACACACTTAAAAAAATAAAAACCTAGGACAGGACATAATGAGACAGATATAACAAAACAACATTGTAAATACAAAGCAAAAACAAGTTTTGGTTTTTACATGTGATTAAGTGTGGTTGGTCTGTGTGTGTGTATATATATATATATATATATATATATATATATATATATATATATATATATATATGTAGTTACACACTTAACGGACAGGTACTGTTCGATTTCTTGAGGTAATAGTCACTTTCTGAGTTTCATTTCAGAAAATGTACGCATACCCTGTTTTTCGCCGCCAAACGCCAACATCAAGCCGACTCCTCATGGCGCCATCGGCGGAGGCGAAGCGCCTTGAAAATGTGGAGTCTGGAAGGGCCAAACCGAAAGAGGAGGTGCTGACAGAGGCCAGTACTTATGTCTGCACAAACGGTGGCGACCCCAATGACCAGTTTTTAGTACTGGCTCACTGCAAACTTCAGTTTGGGAAGTACCAGGGCCAGAGATTTAGATGGCTCCTGGAAAACTCACTGGGGTATGCAGTTTATTTGGTGCTCAGCATTTCCACTGAGAAAGCGCAGACAAACCCATTGTCAGAAAATAAACAGCTGTTTCTACAGTACACTTCTGATATTAGAGAGATGGCAGAAGAAGTGGAGAAGTACAAGAGGAAGCAGGATATGCAAGCAGAAGCCCGGGCAACTGGAGACCAGGGCTGCTTGATGGTGGAGTTTGGAGACTTCCAGGGTCGGTCCATGAAGGAAGTTTATGAGGACCAGAGCAAGGAGGCAAATGACCTCATCAGGTACCTGGTTAAGGCAGATGCCAGGCCCAACACCAACATGGCCCTTTTTAAGGCGTACGTCCTGAAAAGACAGGCTTCTGCTGTGGGCACCAGTGGACATCAGCCTGCACGTCCACCTGCACGTCCACCTGCTGCCGCCACTGTCTCTGTACCTCCACCCTCAGCCTCCAGTACCTCTGCACCTCCACCCTCAGACATCCGAACTGGTGTACAACAGACCGCCACTGTGAAAGCGCTGTTGGCACGTGGCAAACATTTGTCTCCTTCACAGCTGGCGAGAAAAATCATGTCACCAGTTAAACCCTGTGAGTAGTGAGTGTAAATATCGAATTTCCCATACAGCAGTTCAACATGTATTTATTTATCGTTATGGCAAACTTGTCATGTTTCTAGATCCATTACCGCAGTCCACTTTACCTCCTCCAGCAGCAGAACCTTCAACCAAACGTTTGGCCCAAAGGCAGATTTTCACTACTGGTAAGTAAGCACCATCTTGCATACGTTTGTCTTTTGTGTATTGTTCACAGTAATAGTTTTTACATTTCTGCTCCAGGCACTCCTGTTCCCACTGCTGAAGAAGATGATGAGGAGCTGGTATTTGCTGCATCCCAATGTGAAGCACAGCTAAATACAGGTGTGGCATATGACAAATGCCAATATTGTTAACATGTTCAGTTACAAGTCACTTATAAGTTATTTGTTAATGATAAATTAATAATTTACAAAACATGACTATACAATAATAAATCATTAATAAGTAATACGCTAACCATTTATAAATGTTAGTTTTAAGACACTTATAAGTTTTTGGTTTAATGATGAACTAATAATTTACTATAATCATATAAATATAACTTATTAAAAAGTGGTTTGCAAACAATATACAAATTTGCTGTAAGTTATGGTAAAAAATATAAATCATTATTTGAGTCTATTTAAGTATTTTAAGTATTTAGGTCAAACTTGTTTCAGTATCGTCTCTGATAATGGTTAATCTTAAACAAGTAATGAATAGACCATTAGTAAATGATCATTATAAGCTTGTCTGTGTTCAAACGCACAAACATGCAGAATTCGTAGGAATACTTTATAATTGGCACAGAACTTAATAGGTAACCAGTGTAGAGACGATAAAATTGGTATTATATGAACATATTTTCTTGTCCTAGTAAGAACTCAAACGTTTGGACACATCACTATTTGTAATGTTTTTGATCAAAAATACAGAAAAAAAGTAATATTGTGATATATTATTACAATTTAAAATAATTGGTTTTCAATTTATTATACTTTAAATGATCATTTATTTCTGTGATCAAAGCTGAATTTTCAGTATCGTTCCTCCAGTCTTTAGTGTCACATGATCCTTCAGAAATAATTTTAATATGATGATTCATTTTCAAAGTTGTTAATATTTTTTCATAACCTGTGAAACTTTTTTATAATACTTTGATGAATAAAAAGTAAAAAAGAAAAGAAAAAAAGAAGCAAAATGTTTTAAAAATAGAAATCTTTTGTAACAGCGATAAACTCTACTGGTCAGTCATTTGGGGTCAGTAATTTTTTTTCTTTCTTTTTTTGTAATAAATCAATAATTTTATTCAGCAAGGATGTGTTCAATTAATAAAAATTGATAGTAAACGAGATTTATATTATTTTAAAAATGTTTTTATTCTGAATAAATGCAGTTCTTTTGAACCTTTTATTCATCAAATATATTAGTCAGCAGAACTGTCTCCAACACTCGTAATGAATAATCATATTAGAATGATTTCTGAAGGATCATGATCACTGAAGACTGGAGGAACCATCCTGAACATCAAACCATCCTGAAAACCAAATATTTTAAATTGTAATAATATATCACAATATTAAAAAAATATTCTGTATTTTTGATCAAATGATGTGCAAAAGAAACTTCTTTCAAAAACATTACAAATAGTAATGTGTCCAAACTTTTGGCCTGTACTGTATGCGTATATATATATATATATATATATATATATATATATATATATATATATATATATATATATATATATATATATATATATACAGGATTTACAGTATTGCATACCACTTAATAATAATTTATGAATGTATTAAGTAATAATTAATAAATTACTTATAACTGAATTAACAAAACATTTATAAAATGTTAGCATATTACTTATTAAACATTAATAAATGTATAGTTATGTTTTGTAAATTCATCAACTAATAACTTATAAGTGACTTATAACTGTACATTTTTTAAAGTGTTACCCAAATGTTATAAGAATGTTTTGTAAAAACACAAAAAATCTATTTGTTTTTAATATTTTTTGTTTAAAATACAGAATTATGTCACATCATGCTTCAAGCAGGATGCATTCTTTGAGTGCACTTCTTCAAAACCGTAAGGATGTCCAAAGGTGTCGGGGTATTTATTTGCGTTTCCGAACTTACCCGTTGTGAAACAATCGCCGGATAACTTTTTCACTCCGCTTGCTCTTCTCACTCACTCTTTAGCTACCCCTGAGCAGACAGGATCATGGAGTTTCATTGTTCTAATGATTAGTGGAACAGTTTTTTCCTTACTGTATATTTGTGCATGCTTCGTGTCTGAATTAATCGTGCCTCATTTTCCTTACTCCATTTCATCTAATCCTCATCCTCAAAGAGCTTTATTGATTCCATATTCCTTACATCAATAAAGTGTACACTGCGTTCTTTGCTTTTTAACACTAGTACCATTTTCTTCACTGTTAATGATTATTAATACTTGTCCAAAATTATTGCTTCGCAGGCTGTTTGTGGGCTGAATTTTTGGCATATTACTATCAAATGCAGCAGTCATGCTTATATTGTTTTTTGTTACTATTCACTCAGAGGCCTGTGCTGGTCCGTCTCCATCAGCGGAAACTGCAAAACCACCAGATCTTCAACATCATCACCCACCAGCTGAGCTTCCAGTTCATTGGAAAGATCATCTTCCACCTTTCCAACATGAGTGGATCCGGAACACACTGTTTAAGGCCAACCTTCGAACCGGCAAGCCAGAACTAGTGTCCCAGCTGAAGCTTTGGTGGTACCCTCCTCAGCCCCCTTTAATTAACACTCAGCCACCCGCCTCACACGACCTCTTCTTCTGTCGGCCCCTTTTCTTATGGATGCCGCTGAAGATGTGGTTATTTCCCCTTGTCTGTGTTCGCGTAGACTGTGTTAAGCACAGACTGACAGCGGCAGGACTTTATCGCACCGTGCGCAAGGTCTTGGACATCGACGGGTGGTATGACCTTGCCACTGAGTATCTGGAGTGCAAACGCTGCAAAAAGAAATATCCTGCCTGGTCCGAGGACATCTTAGGGCAGCTGGATATGGGCCACCGCAGTCAGTTTCCAGCTTTGCTGACATACAGGTAATTCTTAACGACAATCATTCATTATTAGGCGCTTTTATTTGTGTGTTTTTTTTGCATGATTATACTGTTGTTTTCTTAGATACTCATGTGACAACCGGGTGCTGAGGATGATGAGGGAGAGGACACTGGGCAACAGTGTGACTCAGCTTTACAAGAAGCTGATGGAGCAGCACAGTGAGGCATGGACACAGCGTGTCCTGCAGTACTTGACTGCCTGCGAACCATTTACAAGGTCCTCCCTTGTGCAGCCTCCTGTGTTTGCTGAGCCTCCCCTTTTACCTGCCCTACCTAAACCTAAGTGGCTGTTAGCAGTGTACGCCAGGGATGTTCTGGGGCGTTTGCACGAGGTCAAGGGCAAAATTACATCCATCTTTGGCTGTGTTCTCAAGATGGACTCCACAAAAAAGGTATCACAGCCCTGTTTGTATCAAGATATTTGCCAGACATGGATATGTACACAGACATAATGAACACGGTTTTTGACCCTTTTATTTTTCCCTATAGGTCACAAAGAAACTGGCTGGTGCTGCTTCAGGAACAGCTGCCTGGTGCACAAATGTGGGGAACGAACACGGCCAAGTCCTTGTCTCTGTGCTAACAGCTGCCGAAGGACATGGACTGGACTCCATGGCAGCTGGTTTGATGAAACGCTACCGGGAGGCAGGAGAGGCAGCCCCAAAAGTAATGTACGTGGACAGAGATTGCTGCAGTCAGCATGGCCAGTCTCGAGTGAAGGTCCTGTTTTCGGAGTGGGATGAGCTTGAAGTGCGCCTTGACATCTGGCATTTCATGCGGCGATTTGCTGCAGGTGTCACGACAGAGGCTCATCCTCTCTATGGGATCTTCATGGCACGTCTGTCCACGTGCATCTTTCAGTGGGATCCAGAGGATGTGGCTGCTCTTCGCCATGCAAAGGAAGGTGAGCTGGCGGCAAAGAAGACTGGACACATCTCCGGAAAGGCGGTCAGTGCTCGCATTACAAGGAGGGAGTTGGCACTGCACTGCCGAAGGAAGACCAGGGGGATGGAGGAGACGACCAGATCAATCGGATCACTGATTGATCTGTTTGACAGTGCGGCCGGGAAGGACACTCTGGGAGTTCCTCTGCTGGACCACGAAAGGATCCAGCGGATATGGAAAGAACAGCAGAAGCATGTACAGTGTATCCAAGATCCAGAGAACTTTCCACTGTACATGAAGACAGGGACACTGAAGAAGGGTGGTGTGGAGCTGTGCTGCTACAGGTGTGCCCGTGGCTCTACCTCCTTGGAGTCATTCCACCTGCACCTGA
The DNA here is from genome assembly GCF_024679245.1 of Pseudorasbora parva. Classification (NCBI taxonomy): domain Eukaryota; kingdom Metazoa; phylum Chordata; class Actinopteri; order Cypriniformes; family Gobionidae; genus Pseudorasbora; species Pseudorasbora parva. The sequence continues at coordinate 13,026,413 of NC_090191.1, read as the reverse complement.
ACCGTTTTATTCCAGGTATTACATACATATTTAATTACTTACTAATTGAATTACTAATTTAAAATATAAGCACTATAACTGCTTCCATTACTTTAACGTAATGGCACTTTAATAAATGTCACACTCTACAGTAATGTTACAGTTCTTTTCTGATGTCATAAGCATTGACAAAGCTGTCTTGCCTGACAATCACTAGTAACTAATGACAATTTTTTATCTAAATTACATAACTCTATTACATGCAACCAGTTACTTTATAGCACATCATGTGTAGTACATATGTGACATATAATAGCCTTTTTTGTTTATTTAACTTTTAGGAACCAGTGCCAGTGATGCGCATTTTCAAGCTTATCTCCTTGAGGGCTTGATGCGTTGGAATGATGACCGGATGGATGAAGCCATAAAAGGACCTTCATCTATCCGGTCATATGGCAGTGCCATGAGAGAGGCTGTGGACCAGCTTAGTCGAACAGTCTTTGGGAAGCCCTGGGATGAGCGCTATCGCCCTCCTGGAGCATATACAGGCAAGAAATTCATTTTTTATTTCTATTTTAGCCTTTAATGTACTAGACAAAATATTAAAGAGCCTCTATTATTTTTTTCTGAAAATTACCTTTCATGTAGTAAGTAAAAAAAAAACTTCTCAAGGGCTACCCCCAGCCCTAACCCTGCTCAAGGGCTACCCCCAACCCTAACCCTGCTCAAGGGCTACCCATAACCCTAACCCTGCTAGAGTGCTACCCCCAGCCCTAACCCTGCTCAAGGGCTACCCCCAACCCTAACCCTGCTCAAGGGTTACCCATAACCCTAACCCTGCTCAAGGGCTACCCATAACCCTAACCCTGCTCAAGGGCTACCCCCAACCCTAACCCTGCTCAAGGGCTACCCATAACCCTAACCCTGCTCAAGGGCTACCCATAACCCTAACCCTGCTCAAGGGCTACCCCCAACCCTAACCCTGCTCAAGGTTAAAAAATTAGTTCTTCCATTGTTTCATCATCGATTCAGATTCGCACTGGGATTTATGGAAAATCAGTGTCTACAATCAAATCACTGAGCTTTAGGAAGCCTCTGGACACAATGTTTTTTTTTTTTTTTTGGAATATGCGGTAAACCAATCACAACAGACTGGGCCGTCTGACCGGTCAGAGCAGAGTGAGCGTTTGGCTGAACGTTTTGGTGATGTGCAATGTATATTATGAGAAAATGAAAGTGTTTTTTGACCTTTGACTTTGAATATCTCCAAAACTAAATTAGGAAACTTTAAAATAGCATAATAGGGGCATTTCAAGAATTTCTTTTTTTCATTTTCTTTTCTCTCATTTCTTGTAGGTGAATTGCTGGGAATGGAGTATCTTTACAGCCAGACTGGCAAAACACTAACTCCAGTGCTCCAAAACCCAGAGGAGGAAGACAGGCTGGTGGAGGAAGTTGATGACCAGGATCTGCAAGATGAGGGGTTTGAGGAACAGATCCTGGAGGACATCACAGTTCCAGTGCTGTATGAGGATGACCCCTGCAGTGATCTCGGAAACAGCCCCTCATCTTTGCCTCAGCCTCAGTCCCCAGTATCATTGCCTGAGCCATCCACATCATCTGGTGGAGAAGGACAGCATCTTGCCCCTGCCCCTGCCCCTTCAGTGCTGTCACAGCCATCTGACACTGGAAGCAGTCTCTCTGATGAGGCTCAGGTAAGACACTTTAAGTGCTTTATTTAAGTTCAATCTTGTTTTATTCCACATATATTAATATTAATCTGCATTTACTAGGGAGCAGTCATTGGCCCAGATGGCATCGCTGGGTGGGATAAGGTCCAGGATCTGGCTGGTTACCTGGTGGGTCTTCGTGAGGCTGCTTACCTCACTGACCTCCAGATGACAGAGGCCATCCAGCTGTGGACAGCTCTCCCTGATTGCGATAAACAGCGGGTCAACTATCAGTCTCGACATCAGCCTCAGCTGACACATGGGCGCTTTAAGGCTCCAAAGCGGTCCGGTGTCACACCGGGTGTGGAAAGTGTCAAACGTTGTCTGATTGGACATCCTGGGGGTCCAGCACAGTGGCCCAGCACCAGCCGCTTGGTTGAGGCCATTTGTATGAAGCTGTGTGCTTTACACAAGTCGCCAACCAAGAAGGCTGGAGTTTGCACTCCCAGGTGGTCTAAAATCCTCTCAGATTACCACCACATCCGAGAGCTGGTGCTTAATAGTCGCAGGCTGATGGATGAAACAATGATCCAGCTGTTTGAGCTAAACCAGAGGACACTCATTCAGTGGTAAGCATGGCACATTATTTGCTTCAAATAAAATTAATGCTTCTAAACATATATATAATAAATAATTTATTTTTAGGTTTCAACGGCGGCAGAAGAATCAGGAAATGAATGTCCTTGCTCAGGGACTGATTCCACCTGATCCAATAGGTGTGTCTATTACACAGCTTCCTCCACCGAGGCAGAAACTAAATGAAGCACCATCGACCTCGGGCCCAAGACATACTTTTATCTTTCCGAAAAATCAAGAAGGACAAGCACCTATTCTGCGACCAGGTCGACGGCCCGCTGCTGCAACCAGGGAGTGCCCCATCGCACCTGCCCCCACAACATCAGGACTTGTGCAGCCTATTTCAGCACCTGGGTCATTGATGGGCACACTAGTCCTTAACCCAGTCATGACTGTGTCGATGGTGTTTCAGTCTTCAAGTGCTTCAGCATCCAGTGCACGCCCAGCTCTGTCTGCTCCTGTTTCTGCTGCTCCTGCTGCTCCTGTTTCTGCTGCTCCTGTTTCTGCTGCTCCTGTTTCTGCTGCTCCTGTATCTGCTGCACCTGTTTCTGCTGCTCCTGTTTCTGCTGCTCCTGTGTCCCGTTACACCCAGAGGAACAGGCGCCGGCGGGCACAGGAGGAGGAAAGTGGAGTCCATAAGAGGAAGTATGTGCGAGGGGTGTCTTTTAACATGTGCAGCAAATGTGGACAGCCCAAAACGAAAGAGTTTGGCCATAGCCGATATGGTAATGCCACATTTTGCTTGCGTGCCTCTGGTGGACAATCTTTGGAAGACTGGTTGGCAGAACAGCGTCAGCAAAATAAACAACAAAGTCCACCTCCTCAATAAACACTTTACTGTATATATTTTGTATATATTACGTGCCCACTTTTTTAAATATTGTCCTGTATATATGTGTGTGTGTGTGTGTGTGTTTGTGTGTGTGTGTGTATTAATTTCAATATTTGTGTGTATATTTTATATTTGTTCAATTTAATAAAACATTTTAAATTTGATGTGTTTTTTATTAGATAAATTAAATCTGATAAATCATATCAATCAAATCATCAACCCCACCCCCCAACACACACAACTTTTTTGAATTCATTTTATTTAACCATAAACATGTAATCAATAGTCCACCTCCTCAATAAACACTTTACTGTATATATTACGTGCCCATTTTTTAAAATATTGTCCTGTATATATATATATATATGTGTGTGTGTGTGTGTGTGTGTGTACTCATTTCAATATTTGTGTGTATATTTCATATTTGTTCAATTTAATAAAACATTTTAAATTTGATGTGTTTTTTTATTAGATAAATTAAATCTGATAAATCATATCAATCAAATCATCTCCCCCAACACACACACAACTTTTTTAAATTCATTTTATTTAACCATAAACATGTAATCAATAGACCCTTTTCATATTTCTGGGTTTCTCATAGCGGAAGTTGTCATAATTGGGTTAACTCAGAGCCGTTGAAAAAACATCTTTTTCTATAGCTCTGGGTTAACTTTTATAGCTGTGAATGAGAGAATACATTAAAATATATTTAAAATAGAGTGGGATTGATAATACCGGCAGTCAACAGGGAAATATGTTAATTTTTCCATAACTTTAATAAACGCACATAACTTTTTATTTTTTTTATTTGATGCAAAAGTAATAAAATGCAACGAATTGGTGTTATACATGTACATTCATACAAATAATAATAATAATTCAAATACAAAAAACTTTGCAGGATTTACGTTACGTCATAGATAACTAAAAATAGGCGCAGTTGAACACTTGGATACTTTGTCGAGCAGAACACGAGTTCGAATCCAACCCGCGGAGGGTGATTTGTTTCAAATGTAACTCAAACTCCACCATAACGCACATGAGTGTAACCCAAATAATGTTAAGGGGTAATTTGTCGGCGTATTCCCGTTTTATGCGTCTTTTTCGCTTGCGTGCGTGAGCGGAAAGATTGGGCCCCTTCTTATGCTAAGCGAGCGCTCTACCATTTGAGCTAATTCCCCTTGGCGTCAGAGAGAAGGTGTCCATTGCTCTCAAAGACACTGGCGAGGACAGAGCCCTAGCATGTGTACAGGTGCTGCATCGGACTTTTCGATCTTTAGCAGTGTTTGCAGCCAGGCAGCAGCTGTACCGTATAACGAGTTGGCTCGTTGGTCTAGGGGTATGATTCTCGCTTTGGGTGCGAGAGGTCCCGGGTTCAAATCCCGGACGAGCCCGTGCTTCTGCATTTAATCGCTTTGGTCTCATTAGGGTCACGGGCAAGCAGGAATATTTCTGGGAAACTGGTGATCGAAGCTTTTCAAAGGGAGGCAGGTTAGCTCAGTTGGTTAGAGCGTGGTGCTAATAACGCCAAGGTCGCGGGTTCGATCCCCGTACGGGCCACTCTTTTGCTCTCTGGGACCTTCAGCTTTTGCGCTTTTCACAAGTGATGGCCGGTCTCACAGAAATCCCTGCTGGCACGCCTGCTGCCAGACCTGGCCGAAATAGCTCAGTTGGGAGAGCGTTATACTGAAGATCTAAAGGTCCCTGGTTCGATCCCGGGTTTCGGCAGAGGAACAGTGACTGTGTGCTTTTGGTCGAGGGGCTGCAGTGTCCAAACGCCACCTGCTTTCTACTTGGATCCACCTAGCCTCATCACTATCTGCCTCTCAGATGGCCACAGGTCAGGACATGGCAGTTCCCTGGTGTAATGGTTAGCACTCTGGACTTTAAATCCAGTGATCCGAGTTCAAATCTCGGTGGAACCTTAGCAACATTTTTGTGGCTGGGGGGGGCAAACTGAAGCGTCTCGCAACTGCTGTCGTACCTGTGAAATTGGCTGTCTGGAACCGATTCGGAATTGGCAAAACATGGGCTCAAAAAGCAAAGCCTTCGCTGGCTCGTTGGTATTGCGCCTCTAGGCTGATTGACTTAACTCTATGCTGCTCTGTGAGAAAAGCCAGCCAACGCCAAGGTTGCATGGTGTAATGGTTAGCACTCTGGACTCTGAATCCAGCGATCCGAGTTCAAATCTCAGTGGGACCTGCTTTTGCCAGGAATGTGGGCAGGAGCCCATCCAAGAAAAAAACTTTTACACAGCAGTCATCCTCAAAAGCACGTCTCGGGAGTTCCCCTTGAAGTAAAAGGCCAAGTGGCCACCTGGAGAATGCGGGCATCGATTCCGCTACCTCTCGCGTGCTAAGCGAGCGCTCTACCATTTGAGCTAATTCCCCTTGGCATCAGAGAGAAGGTGTCCATTGCTCTCAAAGACACCGGCGAGGACAGAGCCCTAGCATGTGTGCAGGTGCTGCATCGGACTTTTCGATCTTTAGCAGTGTTTGCAGCCAGGCAGCAGCTGTACCATATAACGAGTTGGCTCGTTGGTCTAGGGGTATGATTCTCGCTTTGGGTGCGAGAGGTTCAAATCCCGGATGAGCCCGTGCTTCTGCATTTAATCGCTTTGGTCTCATTAGGGTCACGGGCAAGCAGGAATATTTCTGGGAAACTGGTGATCGAAGCTTTTCAAAGGGAGGCCGGTTAGCTCAGTTGGTTAGAGCGTGGTGCTAATAACGCCAAGGTCGCGGGTTCGATCCCCGTACGGGGCACTCTTTTGCTCTCTGGGACCTTTAGCTTTTGTGCTTTTCACAAGTGATGGCCGGTCTCACAGAAATCCCTGCTGGCACGCCTGCTGCCAGACCTGGCAGAAATGGCGGTACCTGACAACCACAAGTCTGTAAAATCAATCCAATAGCATGCCGAGTTCAATCTTTCAAAAACCAATTAAATTGCGAACTCCATTTTTGCCCGTCCAATGAAATGGCAAGGTCCATTTTTCATACTCCAATCACCGCGCGTAGTCCATCTTTGAGCATTCCATCCAATCTCCGCGTTACGAACTCCATCTTTGCTTGTCCAATGAAATGGCGAGGTTCATTTTTCATACTCCAATCACCGCGCGTAGTCCATCTTTGAGCATTCCATCCAATCTCCGCGTTACGAACTCCATCTTTGCTTGTCCAATGAAATGGCGAGGTTCATTTTTCGTTACTCCATTCACCGCACGAGAGTCGATGAGCACATTCGATACGCTTTCGCTTGTTTATTCCGCTCAGGTATGCTGATCATATTTTCTTAATGAAATACTAGTGTAGCCTATATCTTCCGTTTGTTTATTAGCTAAATTAAATTAAACGGGCATTACATGTAACAGTTTACCCTCCTATTGTGTATGTTTCGGTCGAATTCGGTTCTTAGCCCAAGTGTAACATAACATTACGCATATTTTCCTAATGAAATATTATTGTAGCCTATATCTTCCGTTTGTTTTTTAGCTAAATTAAATTAAACGGGCATTAAATGTAACAGTTTACCCTCCTATTGTGTAACTTATGTTTCGGTCGAATTCGGTTCTTAGCCCAAGTGTAACATTACACCTATTTGAGTTCAGGCACATACATGCCCATTTATCAGATGGACAAAGTTAAAATAGCACAATATGTTTAATATGAGTATTTGTTTAAGTCAGAATAATCCATACATTATTCATTTTTTGTTGTTGTTGTTGTTGTCGTTGTTGTTGTTGTGGTGGTTTTACTCAAAAACCCAGATCAACAAAGCATACAGGCCATAAATAGAAGTTTCAAAACTTGTACTGTTGGTTACAAAAAATAAATCACAACATTAGGTGATTATATATGTATTATTATGTATTTATAATCTGCTATAATGTGGCAGTCATTTTGAACCAGAAACACAAAACTAGCTCAAATGAAATGAACACAAAAGGAGTAAAGGAAGTAAAAGATTAGTTTCCCCCTAAAACAAAATCTGCCATCATTTATTTTCCATCAAGCTGTTCCAAACCTGTATGAGTTATTTTGAAGAATGAAGACCGTTAATAATCCTCATTGACTTCCATAGTATTTTTTTGTTTTGTTTTTCCTACTATGGCAGTCAATAGGGACCGTCAACTGTCTGGTTACCAATGTGCTTCAAAAGAAACTCATACAGGTTTGGAACAACTTGAGGGAGAGTAAATTATGACATAATTTTAATTTTAGGGGGAACTATCCCTTTAATGCTATATTTCTGGGCTACAATGGCAGTTGGTATTCTATTCTATTAAATTCTTGTTCTGTATTGTTTAGGCAACAACATGGCTTCAACTAAGTCACACAAAGGCATGAGCGATGCTGACTGGCTTGCGCGTCTGGAGAGTTTTGCCCGAACTGGAGTTTGGCCATCCAGGGAGGGAAATAGACCTTCTCCCCGACAAAAAAGATGGCATGAGTTATATCAGAAGGTAAATTATGCAGCTAGATTCATGAGCAAACTAATAAACTTGTGTGATAATACATTGTGCTATTTTTTTTATATGTATGAATAAGTAATTATTTACAATGTAAATACAATGTAATATGGTTATAATTATGATGACATGGGTGTCTTGAAATAATGTGTACAACAGTGTCACAGCTATACTTTATATTTATGTTCATAGATAGAAAAGTGCCCTCTGCAAATGAGGGGGCAGACCACCCTTATGAAGGAAGCACAAAAGTGTATTTGTGGATTTCACAAGGTAACTCCAATTAGCCTAGTTCAAGTTGCATAAATAGATGTGTTTGCAATATCAATTTGTCTTTATGTCTAAAGTCATATTATGAATACTGTATAATATTATGTCCCTGGTATATCTTATAAGCATGTATCACAGGTTCATCCACCAGTCACAGTGGATGCATCACAGAGCACCCCTGCCCAAAGTACACCCTCCAGTGATGTGGCACGTCCTGCAAAGATGGCCAAACTGACATTGTCAATGGTAAGCAGACCTTACTGCAGACATTGAAATATCTCAAACTTTTCCTATAGTGTTACAGGTTTTGTTATCACTAACTATGACAAACCTTTTCAGTTTGAAAAGTCAAGGTTTGGAGGCTCACATGTGGCAGCAGCCAAACCTAATTTGAACATTCAGAGGAAAACATCTCAGGTTAATATGAAAGAATTAGTTAGACATCACTTTATCACTACATAATTTTGTTTAATAAAAAAACATTTTGCGATCCCCTTAATAGATTATTCATAATGTTTGACTCCACAGACCAGTTCAGCCGCAGCTTCATGCCCACCCTCTCATCCTTGTCCTCCTCCTCCTCCTCCTCCTTCTCCTCCATCCCCCAAACCCCATCGGCCTGTCATTCAGTCCTCCTCATCCTTCTTCCTTCCTCCAGCTCAGAGATCACAGCGGATCAAAGAAACAGCAACACCATCAACTAATTCTGAGTCTGCTGTTGTGAGGGGCCCAGTAAGATGTCATTCAAAATACAAACATGCCTTCATCATTTAATGCTCTCTTACGCCTGCTTCACACATACTCCGACTGCAGTTCATATGCAGTGCGTGCTGCAGTACGTATGCGATGCAGGAGCAGTGCCTGCTATTGTGCTTTCACATATGCCACGTTTGCAGTGCGCAACTTAACCGCAGTTGAGTACTACAAACACAGCATTTATTCATAATTTTTTATTTCAAATCCAAAAGTTGTTAATGACTATGGCTTGTCAGCATTGCAATTCTCTTTGTATACACTCTTTTATAGATGTCATGTTTAAACGCACAACATTTAAACGTTATATTAAATTAATTACTTTATATTTATATAGCCTAGAACTTTATATTTATATATTATATTGCTTACACAAGTGGCAAAACATAGGCTATAGCTTATATAATGACAAACATTTTAAATTAGAACTTACAATAGACAAAAAAAGTCGTCTCTCGTTATTTCTTTCATTTTTAAATCTTTTAAAAAAAATTTTTTTTACAAGAAATCCTGCAGGTCATAAAGAACTTTGTTTTTCCACCTCCAAGAAAGGACGAGTGCTCTCCATTATGTCTCTTTGTTTACCTAAATGCCAGGTAAGGGACATTTTCCTTGCTTTACCCGAGGCAAAAGGCCATGTGTTGACTTTGAAACAGAGTAGACTTTAAGTCCACCGCATCAATGCATGTTTATTTTAGTGCGAACAATGCACTGACCTTTAATTCAGCGCGTGCAGCAAAAAAATAGTGAACGCTCTAACCGGTTAACATGGGTACGGAAACAAATACGCACTGCAAACAGAGTATGTGTGAAACAGGCATTATTTAAGGCAGGTTAGGGCTACCCTAACCCTAGGCCTAGCCTAACCCTTATTTAAACCAGTGTTTTTGATAATATCAGCAGGTCTCATCTCAGCCAGAAGACCCTGCAGATCTCCCACTACTGTGGCCACAGACAATGCCACAGCAGGACCAGAAGTGGGTGTCGGAAGCACTTTTTAGGGTTAACGCAAAAGGAAAGCAGGAGCTGCGTGAAAACCTTCAGTTGTGGTATGAGCCCCCACCACCAGCCCTGTTGTACCACCAAGCCCCAACACCTGATAGATTTTTTTCACAGCGACTCTTGCTCTGGATGCCGTATAGGCTATGGAAGGTACAACTCCAGTGTACTAACCCTGCCTGTGCCAGTTATCAGCTGTGTGGTGGTGGTCTGCACAGGAGGGTACGACAGGTGTTAGATATTGACAGATACTACAACCTGGTGACAGAGACCCTGATCTGTACCAGGTGTAGAACCAGCTACCTGTCCTGGAGTCATGCTGTGCTGCAGCAATTGGACCTGGCCCATCGATCTGAATTTAGAATCATTCTCACACGCAAGTAATTACTTTGCAGTCATATGTGCTCATATGCTACCTTTGATAAATATATACTACTATAATTAGATACTTGATAATAAGATACTTGAATGATTACTTTTTTCCAAGGTATGCCTGTGACATTCGAGTTATTCGTTTGTTGCGTGAGAGGGGCATGGGAAATGGCCCAGTGAGGATCATCGGCCAGCTGAAGGAGAACCACACTGAGGAGTGGTTACAACGTGTGTCTCGGTACACATCGATGTGTGTGGCCTTTTTGGATAATCCTGGCCTGCTTCCACTGCACTTTCAGGAGCCGCCACCACTTGTTCCAGTACCTAGCTACAAATGGCTTCTCACTGTTTACAGTCAGGACATCCTCAACAGGCTCGATCACATCAAGGCCAGCATTACATCCACATATGGATCGATTTTAAAAATGGACTCAACTAAGAAGGTCAGAGGAGCTGCTTTAATGACTGTACCGTTATCTATAATGTATTGTTAGACCAAAAGAGCTTTATTTGTAAATTTTACTCATTCAATGTATGTTGTATTATTTACTATGTTTATTGTTTCTTTCAGATCACGAAGAAGTTGAGTGGGCCTGCGAAAGGCACAGCACAGTGGCTTACCTCAGTTGGCAATGAGGTAGGTCAGGTGCTGATGAGTGTCCTGACTGCGAATGAAGGAGCTGGGTTAGACCTCATGGCTGCAGGACTCGTGGAGAGATACCAGAGAGCTGGTGTTGATCCTCCCACTATCTTATATGTGGACTGTGACTGTTGCAAGGAAGTGGGAGAGACTAAACTGAAGAGGAGGTTCAGTGGCTGGCCCAATATCATCATCCGCCTAGACATTTGGCATTTTATGCGGCGTCTGGCAGTAGGGTGCACAACTGATGCCCACCAGTTGTATCCTACTTTTATGTCTAGGTTGTCGTCATGTATTTTTGAGTGGGATGCAGGGGATCTCACTCTGCTGAGAAGGGCAAAGAAGGAGCAACTCACCCAACATGGCTGGCCTGCAATGACGGAGGCAGAGATTGACCGTCATATAAGCAAAGATGAGCTGGCCCAACACTGCAGGAGAAGAACACGAGGAGAGGAAACAACTATGCGCCTCCTTGATATGCTCATCAGAGAGCTCATGGGTGGCAAGGGGAATGACGCCCTTGGTGTTCCTCTCCTTGACAGTGTAAGGATGCAGCACATCTGGCAAGTCCAGAGGCGGCACATTACCTGTATTCAGGACCCTCCAGATGTGCCCCTCTACACGGAAACTGGAACCATAAACAAGGGCGGGATTGTTCTAAAGACATATAGGTGTGCCAGAGGCTCCACTTCCCTGGAATCATTTCACTGCCACCTAAACAGATTTATTCCAGGTTTGTCATGACAGAATAGACCATATCTTGCCACTAATTCCTGTTTATTTATATACTTGCAGTAAACCAATTGCATTTTCTCTTTTGTAGTTTCTTAAAACAATGTTCGGCTTTCTATTTCTTATTCTAGGGAATAGCGCAAACAGCCTGAACTTCCAGATTTACCTCCTGGAAGGTTTGTTACGCTGGAATCAGGACCGGGCTGCAGCTGCTGTTGCAGGTGGAGGTGGAGGTTCAACCCTGCGTACTTACACAGGGGAGCTGGTTTACTCTGTCAACGAGAACTACAATAAGTTGTATGGCAGGAAATTGGTCACTAGCTTCACTCCACCTGCAGTTTACACAGGTAAACATATTTTGATCAATGCAGTTCACTAGGTAGCATGTTTTTGTTAAAACTGCAAGTGATTTTGGTCAATAATGTCATTTTGACAGATCAGAGAAAAATTATACTATCAGAATTTTTGCATACTGGACTCTTTGTTGTAGGTTTCAGGGAAAATAAATGACATACTAGAATATAGAGTAATTCTGTCTTTTTACAATGTCCTCTGAGTTACATATTTTTTGTTTATGCAGAAGCTGAATATTTATTTAAAAATATTTACTACATTTCAGAATAAACCTTTCTGATTCATTTCCTTTAAAATGTTTTCTGTTACAAATATTTCCTCAGGGGAGCTCATTGGAGTGCAGTACTTGTTGAGGCAGAATAGTCAGCCCCTGGAGGACATGTGCCCTACCTCTGATAGGACCTCTCAGTTGCTGGAGGAGATAAATGTGGAGGAGCAAGTGGAAGAGGATGAGGGTTTCATTTATTTTTTGGGAGAGGAAGCCACAGTGGCAAATCTTGTGGAATCAGATGACTTGTTCCTTTCAAGTCCACCAGTTCCACCCGCTGCACCTCTGCCCTGTGTCCAAGCTCCACTCGCTGCCCCTCTTCCCTGTGTCCAAGCTCCACCCACTGCACCTCTGCCCTATGTCCAAGCTCCACCCGCTGCACCTCTGCCCTATGTCCAAGCTCCACCCGCTGCACCTCTGCCCTATGTACAAGCTCCACCCACTGCACCTCTGCCCTTGGTCCAAGCTTCACCTGCTGCACTTCTGCCCTATGTCCAAGCTCCACCCACTGCACCTCTGCCCTTGGTACAAGCTCCACCCGCTGCACCTCTGCCCTTGGTCCAAGCTTCACCTGCTGCACTTCTGCCCTATGTCCAAGCTCCACCCACTGCACCTCTGCCCTTGGTACAAGCTCCACCCGCTGCACCTCTGCCCTTGGTCCAAGCCTCACCTGCTGCACTTCTGCCCTATGTCCAAGCTCCACCCACTGCACCTCTGCCCTGTGTCCAAGCTCCACCCGCTGCACCTCTGCCCTGTGTCCAAGCTCCACCCGCTGCACCTCTGCCCTGTGTCCAAGCTCCACCCGCTGCACCTCTGCCCTGTGTCCAAGCTCCACCCGCTGCACCTCTGCCCTGTGTCCAGACTCCACCCGCTGCACCTCTGCCCTGTGTCCAAGCTCCACCTGCTGCCCCTCTGCCCTGTGTCCAAGCTCCTCCTGCTGCCCCTCTGCCCTTGGTCCAAGCTTCACCTGCTGCACTTCTGCCCTTGGTCCAAGCTTCACCTGCTGCACTTCTGCCCTATGTCCCAGCTCCACCCGCTGCACCTCTGCCCTGTGTCCAGACTCCATCAGCTGCACCTCTGCCCTCAGCAATGGTAAAATTTCCTTTTCTAGACAAATTGTTACTCATTTAGTCATTCACCCTCAAGCAGCAAATTCACAAACTCACAAATTTCACAAAGCATGTAATTACCTAACCAACAGTTATATTTTTTTAGGCTGTTGACGAGCACTGTATTCCTGGAATGGACCGGGTGGATGAGTTGGCGGAGTATCTGGTAGAGCTGCGCACACAGACGGGCCTCACACTTACTAACCAACAAGCTGCGATCATTGTGGGTTTGTGGCAGAACCTGGACCAATTTGATAAAGACAAGGTCATGTATGCTGCTCGTTATCAAGACAGGCTGCTTACAGGACGTTTTAGGTCCCCTAAAAAGAAAGCTGTCTTCACTCCTGGCGTCGAAAGCACAAAGAGGTGTGTTTTGGGTTCTAGCGGTTCTCCAGCACAGTGGCCTAAGTGCTGTCGCCTTGTTGAATTAATCTTCATAAGGCTATGTAACATCCACCGAAGCCCCAAAAAACAGCGGACAGAATCTCTGTCCAGATGGGATCTCATTCTTCGAGATTATAGAAAAATTCGGCAGCTAATCTTGAGCAATGGAACTGTAATGAGCGAAACAACCCTTCAGCTAGTGGAGGTTAACCAAAGGACCCTTACAACGTGGCACAATGAACG
>NC_090191.1:12985204-13002704 GCF_024679245.1 Pseudorasbora parva | reverse complement strand
GGGTTTCGGCAGAGGAACAGTGACTGTGTGCTTTTGGTCGAGGGGCTGCAGTGTCCAAACGCCACCTGCTTTCTACTTGGATCCACCTAGCCTCATCACTATCTGCCTCTCAGATGGCCACAAGTCAGGACATGGCGGTTCCATGGTGTAATGTTTAGCACTCTGGACTTTGAATCCAGTGATCCGAGTTCAAATCTCGGTGGAACCTTAGCAACATTTTTGTGGCTGGGTGGGGGCAAACTGAAGCGTCTCGCAACTGCTGTCGTACCTGTGAAATTGGCTGTCTGGAACCGATTCGGAATTGGCAAAACATGGGCTCAAAAAGCAAAGCCTTCGCTGGCTCGTTGGTATTGCGCTTCTAGGCTGATTGACTTAACTCTATGCTGCTCTGTGAGAAAAGCCAGCCAACGCCAAGGTTCCATGGTGTAATGGTTAGCACTCTGGACTCTGAATCCAGCGATCCGAGTTCAAATCTCGGTGGGACCTGCTTTTGCCAGGAATGTGCGCAGGAGCCCATCCAAGAAAAAAACTTTTACACAGCAGTCATCCTCAAAAGCACGTCTCTGGAGTTCCCCTTGAAGTAAAAGGCCAAGTGGCCACCTGGAGAATGCGGGCATCGATCCCGCCACCTCTCGCTTGCGCCTACTGCTTTCCACCGGTTGAGCCAAAGTAAGCCCAAAGTAAGCCCACCTGAGCCAATCGCGTTTCTTCCTGGGGCTTACTTTTGACCAATCGCGTTTCCTCTTGTGGCTTACTTTTGACCAATCGCGTTTCGTTCCTGTGGCTAACTTTTGACCAATCGCGTTTCGTTCCTGTGGCTTACTTTTGACTAATCGCGTTTCGCTCCCGTGGCTTACTTTTGACCAATCGCGTTTCTCTCCTCTGGCTACTTTTGACCAATAGCCGTCGTCCGTTATTATCGTCATCTTTGTTACAGGTAAGACTATGATATATCGCTCTGTTTTATTTTAATATAATTTGTTTATATTAAGTGTGTATTTTTAGAAAATGAAACGTGTCAATGTAGTTAGATAGCATGTACAGCACAGGTTTTCCTCAGTACCTGTCAACCTGTTAACTTACTTTTTCCCATGATAAATAACGTAACTGAGCAAAACATATTGCTAATGTTCAGATAAGTTAAAATCATCGGCCGTTAAGCTATATTGATGTCAACAATGATGTGTGTATTGTGTGTGAATAAAAGATAATGATTTAACAAAAAATACTTACATTTGGTAATAATACTAGTGACATCCGAGAGCCTGGGCCTATAAAATCGTTACCACCATCCCCCATCAAATTATATACTTCGTATTCGACTGTTTTTTTTTTTTACCACAGTAATATGGTTACGTTATAATGTTATAATGCCGTTACACACACTTTTTTTAGCTACTAGGACAGGACATAATGAGACAAATATAACAAAACAACATTGTAAATACAAAGCAAAAACGTCTTTTACATGTGAGGCCTCCAACACTAATGTTTTTGCTTTGTATATTACCATATTACTGTGGTAATAAACATTACCATACACTGGCCTGATGATGAGTTTTATGTGAAGTGTGTGTTGGTCTGTATATATATAAGATGCATCACAGATAGAGAGGTAGTACAAATACACAATATATATATATATATATATATATATATATATATATATATATATATATATATATATATATATATATATATAGTTACACACACTTAACATACAGGTATCGCATCGATTTCTAGAGGTAATAGTCTCTTTCTTACATGTAGTGTGTTATAATGCCATTACACA
Source organism: Pseudorasbora parva (assembly GCF_024679245.1). NCBI lineage: Eukaryota > Metazoa > Chordata > Actinopteri > Cypriniformes > Gobionidae > Pseudorasbora > Pseudorasbora parva. The sequence continues at coordinate 13,000,912 of NC_090191.1, read as the reverse complement.
CACACTTAAAAAAATAAAAACCTAGGACAGGACATAATGAGACAGATATAACAAAACAACATTGTAAATACAAAGCAAAAACAAGTTTTGGTTTTTACATGTGATTAAGTGTGGTTGGTCTGTGTGTGTGTATATATATATATATATATATATATATATATATATATATATATATATATATATATATATATATATATATATATATATATATATATGTAGTTACACACTTAACGGACAGGTACTGTTCGATTTCTTGAGGTAATAGTCACTTTCTGAGTTTCATTTCAGAAAATGTACGCATACCCTGTTTTTCGCCGCCAAACGCCAACATCAAGCCGACTCCTCATGGCGCCATCGGCGGAGGCGAAGCGCCTTGAAAATGTGGAGTCTGGAAGGGCCAAACCGAAAGAGGAGGTGCTGACAGAGGCCAGTACTTATGTCTGCACAAACGGTGGCGACCCCAATGACCAGTTTTTAGTACTGGCTCACTGCAAACTTCAGTTTGGGAAGTACCAGGGCCAGAGATTTAGATGGCTCCTGGAAAACTCACTGGGGTATGCAGTTTATTTGGTGCTCAGCATTTCCACTGAGAAAGCGCAGACAAACCCATTGTCAGAAAATAAACAGCTGTTTCTACAGTACACTTCTGATATTAGAGAGATGGCAGAAGAAGTGGAGAAGTACAAGAGGAAGCAGGATATGCAAGCAGAAGCCCGGGCAACTGGAGACCAGGGCTGCTTGATGGTGGAGTTTGGAGACTTCCAGGGTCGGTCCATGAAGGAAGTTTATGAGGACCAGAGCAAGGAGGCAAAGGACCTCATCAGGTACCTGGTTAAGGCAGATGCCAGGCCCAACACCAACATGGCCCTTTTTAAGGCGTACGTCCTGAAAAGACAGGCTTCTGCTGTGGGCACCAGTGGACATCAGCCTGCACGTCCACCTGCACGTCCACCTGCTGCCGCCACTGTCTCTGTACCTCCACCCTCAGCCTCCAGTACCTCTGCACCTCCACCCTCAGACATCCGAACTGGTGTACAACAGACCGCCACTGTGAAAGCGCTGTTGGCACGTGGCAAACATTTGTCTCCTTCACAGCTGGCGAGAAAAATCATGTCACCAGTTAAACCCTGTGAGTAGTGAGTGTAAATATCGAATTTCCCATACAGCAGTTCAACATGTATTTATTTATCGTTATGGCAAACTTGTCATGTTTCTAGATCCATTACCGCAGTCCACTTTACCTCCTCCAGCAGCAGAACCTTCAACCAAACGTTTGGCCCAAAGGCAGATTTTCACTACTGGTAAGTAAGCACCATCTTGCATACGTTTGTCTTTTGTGTATTGTTCACAGTAATAGTTTTTACATTTCTGCTCCAGGCACTCCTGTTCCCACTGCTGAAGAAGATGATGAGGAGCTGGTATTTGCTGCATCCCAATGTGAAGCACAGCTAAATACAGGTGTGGCATATGACAAATGCCAATATTGTTAACATGTTCAGTTACAAGTCACTTATAAGTTATTTGTTAATGATAAATTAATAATTTACAAAACATGACTATACAATAATAAATCATTATTAATAAGTAATACGCTAACCATTTATAAATGTTAGTGTTAAGACACTTATAAGTTTTTGGTTTAATGATGAACTAATAATTTACTATAATCATATAAATATAACTTATTAAAAAGTGGTTTGCAAACAATATACAAATTTGCTGTAAGTTATGGTAAAAAATATAAATCATTATTTGAGTCTATTTAAGTATTTTAAGTATTTAGGTCAAACTTGTTTCAGTATCGTCTCTGATAATGGTTAATCTTAAACAAGTAATGAATAGACCATTAGTAAATGATCATTATAAGCTTGTCTGTGTTCAAACGCACAAACATGCAGAATTCGTAGGAATACTTTATAATTGGCACAGAACTTAATAGGTAACCAGTGTAGAGACGATAAAATTGGTATTATATGAACATATTTTCTTGTCCTAGTAAGAACTCAAACGTTTGGACACATCACTATTTGTAATGTTTTTGATCAAAAATACAGAAAAAAAGTAATATTGTGATATATTATTACAATTTAAAATAATTGGTTTTCAATTTATTATACTTTAAATGATCATTTATTTCTGTGATCAAAGCTGAATTTTCAGTATCGTTCCTCCAGTCTTTAGTGTCACATGATCCTTCAGAAATAATTTTAATATGATGATTCATTTTCAAAGTTGTTAATATTTTTTCATAACCTGTGAAACTTTTTTATAATACTTTGATGAATAAAAAGTAAAAAAGAAAAGAAAAAAAGAAGCAAAATGTTTTAAAAATAGAAATCTTTTGTAACAGCGATAAACTCTACTGGTCAGTCATTTGGGGTCAGTAATTTTTTTTCTTTCTTTTTTTGTAATAAATCAATAATTTTATTCAGCAAGGATGTGTTCAATTAATAAAAATTGATAGTAAACGAGATTTATATTATTTTAAAAATGTTTTTATTCTGAATAAATGCAGTTCTTTTGAACCTTTTATTCATCAAATATATTAGTCAGCAGAACTGTCTCCAACACTCGTAATGAATAATCATATTAGAATGATTTCTGAAGGATCATGATCACTGAAGACTGGAGGAACCATCCTGAACATCAAACCATCCTGAAAACCAAATATTTTAAATTGTAATAATATATCACAATATTAAAAAAATATTCTGTATTTTTGATCAAATGATGTGCAAAAGAAACTTCTTTCAAAAACATTACAAATAGTAATGTGTCCAAACTTTTGGCCTGTACTGTATGCGTATATATATATATATATATATATATATATATATATATATATATATATATATATATATATATATATATATATATACAGGATTTACAGTATTGCATACCACTTAATAATAATTTATGAATGTATTAAGTAATAATTAATAAATTACTTATAACTGAATTAACAAAACATTTATAAAATGTTAGCATATTACTTATTAAACATTAATAAATGTATAGTTATGTTTTGTAAATTCATCAACTAATAACTTATAAGTGACTTATAACTGTACATTTTTTAAAGTGTTACCCAAATGTTATAAGAATGTTTTGTAAAAACACAAAAAATCTATTTGTTTTTAATATTTTTTGTTTAAAATACAGAATTATGTCACATCATGCTTCAAGCAGGATGCATTCTTTGAGTGCACTTCTTCAAAACCGTAAGGATGTCCAAAGGTGTCGGGGTATTTATTTGCGTTTCCGAACTTACCCGTTGTGAAACAATCGCCGGATAACTTTTTCACTCCGCTTGCTCTTCTCACTCACTCTTTAGCTACCCCTGAGCAGACAGGATCATGGAGTTTCATTGTTCTAATGATTAGTGGAACAGTTTTTTCCTTACTGTATATTTGTGCATGCTTCGTGTCTGAATTAATCGTGCCTCATTTTCCTTACTCCATTTCATCTAATCCTCATCCTCAAAGAGCTTTATTGATTCCATATTCCTTACATCAATAAAGTGTACACTGCGTTCTTTGCTTTTTAACACTAGTACCATTTTCTTCACTGTTAATGATTATTAATACTTGTCCAAAATTATTGCTTCGCAGGCTGTTTGTGGGCTGAATTTTTGGCATATTACTATCAAATGCAGCAGTCATGCTTATATTGTTTTTTGTTACTATTCACTCAGAGGCCTGTGCTGGTCCGTCTCCATCAGCGGAAACTGCAAAACCACCAGATCTTCAACATCATCACCCACCAGCTGAGCTTCCAGTTCATTGGAAAGATCATCTTCCACCTTTCCAACATGAGTGGATCCGGAACACACTGTTTAAGGCCAACCTTCGAACCGGCAAGCCAGAACTAGTGTCCCAGCTGAAGCTTTGGTGGTACCCTCCTCAGCCCCCTTTAATTAACACTCAGCCACCCGCCTCACACGACCTCTTCTTCTGTCGGCCCCTTTTCTTATGGATGCCGCTGAAGATGTGGTTATTTCCCCTTGTCTGTGTTCGCGTAGACTGTGTTAAGCACAGACTGACAGCGGCAGGACTTTATCGCACCGTGCGCAAGGTCTTGGACATCGACGGGTGGTATGACCTTGCCACTGAGTATCTGGAGTGCAAACGCTGCAAAAAGAAATATCCTGCCTGGTCCGAGGACATCTTAGGGCAGCTGGATATGGGCCACCGCAGTCAGTTTCCAGCTTTGCTGACATACAGGTAATTCTTAACGACAATCATTCATTATTAGGCGCTTTTATTTGTGTGTTTTTTTTGCATGATTATACTGTTGTTTTCTTAGATACTCATGTGACAACCGGGTGCTGAGGATGATGAGGGAGAGGACACTGGGCAACAGTGTGACTCAGCTTTACAAGAAGCTGATGGAGCAGCACAGTGAGGCATGGACACAGCGTGTCCTGCAGTACTTGACTGCCTGCGAACCATTTACAAGGTCCTCCCTTGTGCAGCCTCCTGTGTTTGCTGAGCCTCCCCTTTTACCTGCCCTACCTAAACCTAAGTGGCTGTTAGCAGTGTACGCCAGGGATGTTCTGGGGCGTTTGCACGAGGTCAAGGGCAAAATTACATCCATCTTTGGCTGTGTTCTCAAGATGGACTCCACAAAAAAGGTATCACAGCCCTGTTTGTATCAAGATATTTGCCAGACATGGATATGTACACAGACATAATGAACACGGTTTTTGACCCTTTTATTTTTCCCTATAGGTCACAAAGAAACTGGCTGGTGCTGCTTCAGGAACAGCTGCCTGGTGCACAAATGTGGGGAACGAACACGGCCAAGTCCTTGTCTCTGTGCTAACAGCTGCCGAAGGACATGGACTGGACTCCATGGCAGCTGGTTTGATGAAACGCTACCGGGAGGCAGGAGAGGCAGCCCCAAAAGTAATGTACGTGGACAGAGATTGCTGCAGTCAGCATGGCCAGTCTCGAGTGAAGGTCCTGTTTTCGGAGTGGGATGAGCTTGAAGTGCGCCTTGACATCTGGCATTTCATGCGGCGATTTGCTGCAGGTGTCACGACAGAGGCTCATCCTCTCTATGGGATCTTCATGGCACGTCTGTCCACGTGCATCTTTCAGTGGGATCCAGAGGATGTGGCTGCTCTTCGCCATGCAAAGGAAGGTGAGCTGGCGGCAAAGAAGACTGGACACATCTCCGGAAAGGCGGTCAGTGCTCGCATTACAAGGAGGGAGTTGGCACTGCACTGCCGAAGGAAGACCAGGGGGATGGAGGAGACGACCAGATCAATCGGATCACTGATTGATCTGTTTGACAGTGCGGCCGGGAAGGACACTCTGGGAGTTCCTCTGCTGGACCACGAAAGGATCCAGCGGATATGGAAAGAACAGCAGAAGCATGTACAGTGTATCCAAGATCCAGAGAACTTTCCACTGTACATGAAGACAGGGACACTGAAGAAGGGTGGTGTGGAGCTGTGCTGCTACAGGTGTGCCCGTGGCTCTACCTCCTTGGAGTCATTCCACCTGCACCTGAACCGTTTTATTCCAGGTATTACATACATATTTAATTACTTACTAATTGAATTACTAATTTAAAATATAAGCACTATAACTGCTTCCATTACTTTAACGTAATGGCACTTTAATAAATGTCACACTCTACAGTAATGTTACAGTTCTTTTCTGATGTCATAAGCATTGACAAAGCTGTCTTGCCTGACAATCACTAGTAACTAATGACAATTTTTTATCTAAATTACATAACTCTATTACATGCAACCAGTTACTTTATAGCACATCATGTGTAGTACATATGTGACATATAATACCCTTTTTTGTTTATTTAACTTTTAGGAACCAGTGCCAGTGATGCGCATTTTCAAGCTTATCTCCTTGAGGGCTTGATGCGTTGGAATGATGACCGGATGGATGAAGCCATAAAAGGACCTTCATCTATCCGGTCATATGGCAGTGCCATGAGAGAGGCTGTGGACCAGCTTAGTCGAACAGTCTTTGGGAAGCCCTGGGATGAGCGCTATCGCCCTCCTGGAGCATATACAGGCAAGAAATTCATTTTTTATTTCTATTTTAGCCTTTAATGTACTAGACAAAATATTAAAGAGCCTCTATTATTTTTTTCTGAAAATTACCTTTCATGTAGTAAGTAAAAAAAAAACTTCTCAAGGGCTACCCCCAGCCCTAACCCTGCTCAAGGGCTACCCCCAACCCTAACCCTGCTCAAGGGCTACCCATAACCCTAACCCTGCTAGAGTGCTACCCCCAGCCCTAACCCTGCTCAAGGGCTACCCCCAACCCTAACCCTGCTCAAGGGCTACCCATAACCCTAACCCTGCTCAAGGGCTACCCCCAACCCTAACCCTGCTCAAGGGCTACCCATAACCCTAACCCTGCTCAAGGGCTACCCATAACCCTAACCCTGCTCAAGGGCTACCCCCAACCCTAACCCTGCTCAAGGTTAAAAAATTAGTTCTTCCATTGTTTCATCATCGATTCAGATTCGCACTGGGATTTATGGAAAATCAGTGTCTACAGTCAAATCACTGAGCTTTAGGAAGCCTCTGGACACAATGTTTTTTTTTTTTTTTTGGAATATGCGGTAAACCAATCACAACAGACTGGGCCGTCTGACCGGTCAGAGCAGAGTGAGCGTTTGGCTGAACGTTTTGGTGATGTGCAATGTATATTATGAGAAAATGAAAGTGTTTTTTGACCTTTGACTTTGAATATCTCCAAAACTAAATTAGGAAACTTTAAAATAGCATAATAGCATTTCAAGAATTTCTTTTTTTCATTTTCTTTTCTCTCATTTCTTGTAGGTGAATTGCTGGGAATGGAGTATCTTTACAGCCAGACTGGCAAAACACTAACTCCAGTGCTCCAAAACCCAGAGGAGGAAGACAGGCTGGTGGAGGAAGTTGATGACCAGGATCTGCAAGATGAGGGGTTTGAGGAACAGATCCTGGAGGACATCACAGTTCCAGTGCTGTATGAGGATGACCCCTGCAGTGATCTCGGAAACAGCCCCTCATCTTTGCCTCAGCCTCAGTCCCCAGTATCATTGCCTGAGCCATCCACATCATCTGGTGGAGAAGGACAGCATCTTGCCCCTGCCCCTGCCCCTTCAGTGCTGTCACAGCCATCTGACACTGGAAGCAGTCTCTCTGATGAGGCTCAGGTAAGACACTTTAAGTGCTTTATTTAAGTTCAATCTTGTTTTATTCCACATATATTAATATTAATCTGCATTTACTAGGGAGCAGTCATTGGCCCAGATGGCATCGCTGGGTGGGATAAGGTCCAGGATCTGGCTGGTTACCTGGTGGGTCTTCGTGAGGCTGCTTACCTCACTGACCTCCAGATGACAGAGGCCATCCAGCTGTGGACAGCTCTCCCTGATTGCGATAAACAGCGGGTCAACTATCAGTTTCGACATCAGCCTCAGCTGACACATGGGCGCTTTAAGGCTCCAAAGCGGTCCGGTGTCACACCGGGTGTGGAAAGTGTCAAACGTTGTCTGATTGGACATCCTGGGGGTCCAGCACAGTGGCCCAGCACCAGCCGCTTGGTTGAGGCCATTTGTATGAAGCTGTGTGCTTTACACAAGTCGCCAACCAAGAAGGCTGGAGTTTGCACTCCCAGGTGGTCTAAAATCCTCTCAGATTACCACCACATCCGAGAGCTGGTGCTTAATAGTCGCAGGCTGATGGATGAAACAATGATCCAGCTGTTTGAGCTAAACCAGAGGACACTCATTCAGTGGTAAGCATGGCACATTATTTGCTTCAAATAAAATTAATGCTTCTAAACATATATATAATAAATAATTTATTTTTAGGTTTCAACGGCGGCAGAAGAATCAGGAAATGAGTGTCCTTGCTCAGGGACTGATTCCACCTGATCCAATAGGTGTGTCTATTACACAGCTTCCTCCACCGAGGCAGAAACTAAATGAAGCACCATCGACCTCGGGCCCAAGACATACTTTTATCTTTCCGAAAAATCAAGAAGGACAAGCACCTATTCTGCGACCAGGTCGACGGCCCGCTGCTGCAACCAGGGAGTGCCCCATCGCACCTGCCCCCACAACATCAGGACTTGTGCAGCCTATTTCAGCACCTGGGTCATTGATGGGCACACTAGTCCTTAACCCAGACATGACTGTGTCGATGGTGTTTCAGTCTTCAAGTGCTTCAGCATCCAGTGCACGCCCAGCTCTGTCTGCTCCTGTTTCTGCTGCTCCTGTTGCTCCTGTTTCTGCTGCTCCTGTTTCTGCTGCTCCTGTTTCTGCTGCTCCTGTATCTGCTGCACCTGTTTCTGCTGCTCCTGTTTCTGCTGCTCCTGTGTCCCGTTACACCCAGAGGAACAGGCGCCGGCGGGCACAGGAGGAGGAAAGTGGAGTCCATAAGAGGAAGTATGTGCGAGGGGTGTCTTTTAACATGTGCAGCAAATGTGGACAGCCCAAAACGAAAGAGTTTGGCCATAGCCGATATGGTAATGCCACATTTTGCTTGCGTGCCTCTGGTGGACAATCTTTGGAAGACTGGTTGGCAGAACAGCGTCAGCAAAATAAACAACAAAGTCCACCTCCTCAATAAACACTTTACTGTATATATTTTGTATATATTACGTGCCCACTTTTTTAAATATTGTCCTGTATATATGTGTGTGTGTGTGTGTGTGTTTGTGTGTGTGTGTGTGTATTAATTTCAATATTTGTGTGTATATTTTATATTTGTTCAATTTAATAAAACATTTTAAATTTGATGTGTTTTTTATTAGATAAATTAAATCTGATAAATCATATCAATCAAATCATCAACCCCACCCCCCAACACACACAACTTTTTTGAATTCATTTTATTTAACCATAAACATGTAATCAATAGTCCACCTCCTCAATAAACACTTTACTGTATATATTACGTGCCCATTTTTTAAAATATTGTCCTGTATATATATATATATATATATATATATATATGTGTGTGTGTGTGTGTGTGTGTACTCATTTCAATATTTGTGTGTATATTTCATATTTGTTCAATTTAATAAAACATTTTAAATTTGATGTGTTTTTTTATTAGATAAATTAAATCTGATAAATCATATCAATCAAATCATCTCCCCCAACACACACACAACTTTTTTTAATTCATTTTATTTAACCATAAACATGTAATCAATAGACCCTTTTCATATTTCTGGGTTTCTCATAGCGGAAGTTGTCATAATTGGGTTAACTCAGAGCCGTTGAAAAAACATCTTTTTCTATAGCTCTGGGTTAACTTTTATAGCTGTGAATGAGAGAATACATTAAAATATATTTAAAATAGAGTGGGATTGATAATACCGGCAGTCAACAGGGAAATATGTTAATTTTTCCATAACTTTAATAAACGCACATAACTTTTTATTTTTTTTATTTGATGCAAAAGTAATAAAATGCAACGAATTGGTGTTATACATGTACATTCATACAAATAATAATAATAATTCAAATACAAAAAACTTTGCAGGATTTACGTTACGTCATAGATAACTAAAAATAGGCGCAGTTGAACACTTGGATACTTTGTCGAGCAGAACACGAGTTCGAATCCAACCCGCGGAGGGTGATTTGTTTCAAATGTAACTCAAACTCCACCATAACGCACATGAGTGTAACCCAAATAATGTTAAGGGGTAATTTGTCGGCGTATTCCCGTTTTATGCGTCTTTTTCGCTTGCGTGCGTGAGCGGAAAGATTGGGCCCCTTCTTTTGCGCAGCAAGCGCTCTACCATTTGAGCTAATTCCCCTTGGCATCAGAGAGAAGGTGTCCATTGCCCTCAAAGACACCGGCGAGGACAGAGCCCTAGCATGTGTGCAGGTGCTGCATCGGACTTTTCGATCTTTAGCAGTGTTTGCAGCCAGGCAGCAGCTGTACCGTATAACGAGTTGGCTCGTTGGTCTAGGGGTATGATTCTCGCTTTGGGTGCGACAGGTCCCCGGTTCAAATCCCGGACGAGCCCGTGCTTCTGCATTTAATCGCTTTGGTCTCATTAGGGTCACGGGCAAGCAGGAATATTTCTGGGAAACTGGTGATCGAAGCTTTTCAAAGTGAGGCCGGTTAGCTCAGTTGGTTAGAGCATGGTGCTAATAACGCCAAGGTCGCGGTTTCGATCCCCGTACGGGCCTTTCTGGGACCTTCAGCTTTTGCGCTTTTCACAAGTGATGGCCGGTCTCACAGAAATCCCTGCTGGCACGCCTGCTGCCAGACCTGGCCGAAATAGCTCAGTTGGGAGAGCGTTAGACTGAAGATCTAAAGGTCCCTGGTTTGATCCCGGGTTTCGGCAGAGGAACAGTGACTGTGTGCTTTTGGTCGAGGGGCTGCAGTGTCCAAACGCCACCTGCTTTCTACTTGGATCCACCTAGCCTCATCACTGCCTCTCAGATGGCCACAAGTCAGGACATGGCGGTTCCATGGTGTAATGGTTAGCACTCTGGACTTTGAATCCAGTGATCCGAGTTCAAATTTGGTGGAACCTTAGCAACATTTTTGTGGCTGGGTGGGGGCAAACTGAAGCGTCTCGCAACTGCTGTCGTACCTGTGAAATTGGCTGTCTGGAACCGATTCGGAATTGGCAAAACATGGGCTCAAAAAGCAAAGCCTTCGCTGGCTCGTTGGTATTGCGCTTCTAGGCTGATTGACTTAACTCTATGCTGCTCTGTGAGAAAAGCCAGCCAACGCCAAGTTTACATGGTGTAATGGTTAGCACTCTGGACTCTGAATCCAGCGATCCGAGTTCAAATCTCGGTGGGACCTGCTTTTGCCAGGAATGTGCGCAGGAGCCCATCCAAGAAAAAAACTTTTACACAGCAGTCATCCTCAAAAGCACGTCTCGGGAGTTCCCCTTGAAGTAAAAGGCCAAGTGGCCACCTGGAGAATGCGGGCATCGATCCCGCTACCTCTCGCATGCTAAGCGAGCGCTCTACCATTTGAGCTAATTCCCCTTGGCATCAGAGAGAAGGTGTCCATTGCTCTCAAAGACACCGGCTAGGACAGAGCCCTAGCATGTATGCAGGTGCTGCATCAGACTTTTCGATCTTTAGCAGTGTTTGCAGCCAGGCAGCAGCTGTACCGTATAACGAGTTGGCTCGTTGGTCTCGGGGTATGATTCTCGCTTTGGGTGCGACAGGTCCCCGGTTCAAATCCCGGACGAGCCCGTGCTTCTGCATTTAATCGCTTTGGTCTCATTAGGGTGACGGGCAAGCAGGAATATTTCTGGGAAACTGGTGATCGAAGCTTTTCAAAGTGAGGCCGGTTAGCTCAGTTGGTTAGAGCGTGGTGCTAATAACGCCAAGGTCGCGGTTTCGATCCCCGGACGGGCCACTCTTTTGCTCTCTGGGACCTTCAGCTTTTGCGCTTTTCACAAGTGATGGCCGGTCTCACAGAAATCCCTGCTGGCACGCCTGCTGCCAGACCTGGCCGAAATAGCTCAGTTGGGAGAGCGTTAGACTGAAGATCTAAAGGTCCCTGGTTCGATCCCGGGTTTCGGCAGAGGAACAGTGACTGTGTGCTTTTGGTCGAGGGGCTGCAGTGTCCAAACGCCACCTGCTTTCTACTTGGATCCACCTAGCCTCATCACTATCTGCCTCTCAGATGGCCACAAGTCAGGACATGGCGGTTCCATGGTGTAATGGTTAGCACTCTGGACTTTGAATACAGTGATCCGAGTTCAAATCTCGGTGGGACCTGCTTTTGCCAGGAATGTGCGCAGGAGCCCATCCAAGAAAAAAACTTTTACACAGCAGTCATCCTCAAAAGCACGTCTCGGGAGTTCCCCTTGAAGTAAAAGGCCAAGTGGCCACCTGGAGAATGCAGGCATCGATCCCGCTACCTCTCTCATGCTAAGCGAGCGCGCTACCATTTGAGCTAATTCCCCTTGGCATCAGAGAGAAGGTGTCCATTGCTCTCAAAGACACCGGCGAGGACAGAGCCCTAGCATGTGTGCAGGTGCTGCATCGGACTTTTCGATCTTTAGCAGTGTTTGCAGCCAGGCAGCAGCTCTACCGTATAACGAGTTGGCTCGTTGGTCTAGGGGTATGATTCTCGCTTTGGGTGCGAAAGGGTCCCGGGTTCAAATCCCGGACGAGCCCGTGCTTCTGCATTTAATCGCTTTGGTCTCATTAGGGTCACGGGCAAGCAGGAATATTTCTGGGAAACTGGTGATCGAAGCTTTTCAAAGTGAGGCCGGTTAGCTCAGTTGGTTAGAGAGTGGTGCTAATAACGCCAAGGTCGCGGGTTCGATCCCCGTACGGGCCACTCTTTTGCTCTCTGGGACCTTCAGCTTTTGCGCTTTTCACAAGTGATGGCCGGTCTCACAGAAATCCCTGCTGGCACGCCTGCTGCCAGACCTGGCTGAAATAGCTCAGTTGGGAGAGCGTTAGACTGAAGATCTAAAGGTCCCTGGTTGGATCCCGGGTTTCGGCAGAGGAACAGTGACTGTGTGCTTTTGGTCGAGGGGCTGCAGTGTCCAAACGCCACCTGCTTTCTACTTGGATCCACCTAGCCTCATCACTATCTGCCTCTCAGATGGCCACAAGTCAGGACATGGCGGTTCCATGGTGTAATGGTTAGCACTCTGGACTTTGAATCCAGTGATCCGAGTTCAAATCTCGGTGGAACCTTAGCAACATTTTTGTGGCTGGGTGGGGGCAAACTGAAGCGTCTCGCAACTGCTGTCGTACCTGTGAAATTGGCTGTCTGGAACCGATTCGGAATTGGCAAAACATGGGCTCAAAAAGCAAAGCCTTCGCTGGCTCGTTGGTTTTGCGCTTCTAGGCTGATTGACTTAACTCTATGCTGCTCTGTGAGAAAAGCCAGCCAACGCCAAGCATCCATGGTGTAATGGTTAGCACTCTGGACTCTGAATCCAGCGATCCGAGTTCAAATCTCGGTGGGACCTGCTTTTGCCAGGAATGTGCGCAGGAGCCAATCCAAGAAAAAAACTTTTACACAGCAGTCATCTTCAAAAGCACGTCTCGGGAGTTCCCCTTGAAGTAAAAGGCCAAGTGGCCACCTGGAGAATGCGGGCATCGATCCCGCTACCTCTCGCATGCTAAGCAAGCGCTCTACCATTTGAGCTAATTCCCCTTGGCATCAGAGAGAAGGTGTCCATTGCCCTCAAAGACACCGGCGAGGACAGAGCCCTAGCATGTGTGCAGGTGCTGCATCGGACTTTTCGATCTTTAGCAGTGTTTGCAGCCAGGCAGCAGCTGTACCGTATAACGAGTTGGCTCGTTGGTCTAGGGGTATGATTCTCGCTTTGGGTGCGAGAGGTCCCGGGTTCAAATCCCAGACGAGCCCGTGCTTCTGCATTTAATCGCTTTGGTCTCATTAGGGTCACGGGCAAGCAGGAATATTTCTGGGAAACTGGTGATCGAAGCTTTTCAAAGTGAGGCCAGTTAGCTCAGTTGGTTAGAGCGTGGTGCTAATAACGCCAAGGTCGCGGTTTGGATCCCCGTACGGGCCTCTCTGGGACCTTCAGCTTTTGCGCTTTTCACAAGTGATGGCCGGTCTCACAGAAATCCCTGCTGGCACGCCTGCTGCCAGACCTGGCCGAAATAGCTCAGTTGGGAGAGCGTTAGACTGAAGATCTAAAGGTCCCTGGTTCGATCCCGGGTTTCGGCAGAGGAACAGTGACTGTGTGCTTTTGGTCGAGGGGCTGCAGTGTCCAAACGCCACCTGCTTTCTACTTGGATCCACCTAGCCTCATCACTGCCTCTCAGATGGCCACAAGTCAGGACATGGCGGTTCCATGGTGTAATGGTTAGCACTCTGGACTTTGAATCCAGTGATCCGAGTTCAAATTTGGTGGAACCTTAGCAACATTTTTGTGGCTGGGTGGGGGCAAACTGAAGCGTCTCGCAACTGCTGTCGTACCTGTGAAATTGGCTGTCTGGAACCGATTCGGAATTGGCAAAACATGGGCTCAAAAAGCAAAGCCTTCGCTGGCTCGTTGGTATTGCGCTTCTAGGCTGATTGACTTAACTCTATGGTGCTCTGTGAGAAAAGCCAGCCAACGCCAAGGTTCCATGGTGTAATGGTTAGCACTCTGGACTCTGAATCCAGCGATCCGAGTTCAAATCTCGGTGGGACCTGCTTTTGCCAGGAATGTGCGCAGGAGCCCATCCAAGAAAAAAACTTTTACACAGCAGTCATCCTCAAAAGCACTTCTCGGGAGTTCCCCTTGAAGTAAAAGGCCAAGTGGCCACCTGGAGAATGCGGGCATCGATCCCGCTACCTCTCTCATGCTAAGCGAGCGCGCTACCATTTGAGCTAATTCCCCTTGGCATCAGAGAGAAGGTGTCCATTGCTCTCAAAGACACCGGCGAGGACAGAGCCCTAGCATGTGTGCAGGTGCTGCATCGGACTTTTCGATCTTTAGCAGTGTTTGCAGCCAGGCAGCAGCTCTACCGTATAACGAGTTGGCTCGTTGGTCTAGGGGTATGATTCTCGCTTTGGGTGCGAAAGGGTCCCGGGTTCAAATCCCGGACGAGCCCGTGCTTCTGCATTTAATCGCTTTGGTCTCATTAGGGTCATGGGCAAGCAGGAATATTTCTGGGAAACTGGTGATCGAAGCTTTTCAAAGTGAGGCCGGTTAGCTCAGTTGGTTATAGAGTGGTGCTAATAACGCCAAGGTCGCGGGTTCGATCCCCGTACGGGCCACTCTTTTGCTCTCTGGGACCTTCAGCTTTTGCGCTTTTCACAAGTGATGGCCGGTCTCACAGAAATCCCTGCTGGCACGCCTGCTGCCAGACCTGGCTGAAATAGCTCAGTTGGGAGAGCGTTAGACTGAAGATCTAAAGGTCCCTGGTTGGATCCCGGGTTTCGGCAGAGGAACAGTGACTGTGTGCTTTTGGTCGAGGGGCTGCAGTGTCCAAACGCCACCTGCTTTCTACTTGGATCCACCTAGCCTCATCACTATCTGCCTCTCAGATGGCCACAAGTCAGGACATGGCGGTTCCATGGTGTAATGGTTAGCACTCTGGACTTTGAATCCAGTGATCCGAGTTCAAATCTCGGTGGAACCTTAGCAACATTTTTGTGGCTGGGTGGGGGCAAACTGAAGCGTCTCGCAACTGCTGTCGTACCTGTGAAATTGGCTGTCTGGAACCGATTCGGAATTGGCAAAACATGGGCTCAAAAAGCAAAGCCTTCGCTGGCTCGTTGGTATTGCGCTTCTAGGCTGATTGACTTAACTCTATGCTGCTCTGTGAGAAAAGCCAGCCAACGCCAAGCATCCATGGTGTAATGGTTAGCACTCTGGACTCTGAATCCAGCGATCCGAGTTCAAATCTCGGTGGGACCTGCTTTTGCCAGGAATGTGCGCAGGAGCCAATCCAAGAAAAAAACTTTTACACAGCAGTCATCTTCAAAAGCACGTCTCGGGAGTTCCCCTTGAAGTAAAAGGCCAAGTGGCCACCTGGAGAATGCGGGCATCGATCCCGCTACCTCTCGCATGCTAAGCAAGCGCTCTACCATTTGAGCTAATTCCCCTTGGCATCAGAGAGAAGGTGTCCATTGCCCTCAAAGACACCGGCGAGGACAGAGCCCTAGCATGTGTGCAGGTGCTGCATCGGACTTTTCGATCTTTAGCAGTGTTTGCAGCCAGGCAGCAGCTGTACCGTATAACGAGTTGGCTCGTTGGTCTAGGGGTATGA
>NC_090191.1:12975204-12980204 GCF_024679245.1 Pseudorasbora parva | reverse complement strand
TCCACCTAGCCTCATCACTATCTGCCTCTCAGATGGCCACAAGTCAGGACATGGCGGTTCCATGGTGTAATGGTTAGCACTCTGGACTTTGAATACAGTGATCCGAGTTCAAATCTCGGTGGGACCTGCTTTTGCCAGGAATGTGCGCAGGAGCCCATCCAAGAAAAAAACTTTTACACAGCAGTCATCCTCAAAAGCACGTCTCGGGAGTTCCCCTTGAAGTAAAAGGCCAAGTGGCCATCTGGAGAATGCGGGCATCGATCCCGCTACCTCTCTCATGCTAAGCGAGCGCGCTACCATTTGAGCTAATTCCCCTTGGCATCAGAGAGAAGGTGTCCATTGCTCTCAAAGACACCGGCGAGGACAGAGCCCTAGCATGTGTGCAGGTGCTGCATCGGACTTTTCGATCTTTAGCAGTGTTTGCAGCCAGGCAGCAGCTCTACCGTATAACGAGTTGGCTCGTTGGTCTAGGGGTATGATTCTCGCTTTGGGTGCGAAAGGGTCCCGGGTTCAAATCCCGGACGAGCCCGTGCTTCTGCATTTAATCGCTTTGGTCTCATTAGGGTCACGGGCAAGCAGGAATATTTCTGGGAAACTGGTGATCGAAGCTTTTCAAAGTGAGGCCGGTTAGCTCAGTTGGTTAGAGAGTGGTGCTAATAACGCCAAGGTCGCGGGTTCGATCCCCGTACGGGCCACTCTTTTGCTCTCTGGGACCTTCAGCTTTTGCGCTTTTCACAAGTGATGGCCGGTCTCACAGAAATCCCTGCTGGCACGCCTGCTGCCAGACCTGGCTGAAATAGCTCAGTTGGGAGAGCGTTAGACTGAAGATCTAAAGGTCCCTGGTTGGATCCCGGGTTTCGGCAGAGGAACAGTGACTGTGTGCTTTTGGTCGAGGGGCTGCAGTGTCCAAACGCCACCTGCTTTCTACTTGGATCCACCTAGCCTCATCACTATCTGCCTCTCAGATGGCCACAAGTCAGGACATGGCGGTTCCATGGTGTAATGGTTAGCACTCTGGACTTTGAATCCAGTGATCCGAGTTCAAATCTCGGTGGAACCTTAGCAACATTTTTGTGGCTGGGTGGGGGCAAACTGAAGCGTCTCGCAACTGCTGTCGTACCTGTGAAATTGGCTGTCTGGAACCGATTCGGAATTGGCAAAACATGGGCTCAAAAAGCAAAGCCTTCGCTGGCTCGTTGGTTTTGCGCTTCTAGGCTGATTGACTTAACTCTATGCTGCTCTGTGAGAAAAGCCAGCCAACGCCAAGCATCCATGGTGTAATGGTTAGCACTCTGGACTCTGAATCCAGCGATCCGAGTTCAAATCTCGGTGGGACCTGCTTTTGCCAGGAATGTGCGCAGGAGCCAATCCAAGAAAAAAACTTTTACACAGCAGTCATCTTCAAAAGCACGTCTCGGGAGTTCCCCTTGAAGTAAAAGGCCAAGTGGCCACCTGGAGAATGCGGGCATCGATCCCGCTACCTCTCGCATGCTAAGCAAGCGCTCTACCATTTGAGCTAATTCCCCTTGGCATCAGAGAGAAGGTGTCCATTGCCCTCAAAGACACCGGCGAGGACAGAGCCCTAGCATGTGTGCAGGTGCTGCATCGGACTTTTCGATCTTTAGCAGTGTTTGCAGCCAGGCAGCAGCTGTACCGTATAACGAGTTGGCTCGTTTGTCTAGGGGTATGATTCTCGCTTTGGGTGCGAGAGGTCCCGGGTTCAAATCCCAGACGAGCCCGTGCTTCTGCATTTAATCGCTTTGGTCTCATTAGGGTCACGGGCAAGCAGGAATATTTCTGGGAAACTGGTGATCGAAGCTTTTCAAAGTGAGGCCAGTTAGCTCAGTTGGTTAGAGCGTGGTGCTAATAACGCCAAGGTCGCGGTTTGGATCCCCGTACGGGCCTCTCTGGGACCTTCAGCTTTTGCGCTTTTCACAAGTGATGGCCGGTCTCACAGAAATCCCTGCTGGCACGCCTGCTGCCAGACCTGGCCGAAATAGCTCAGTTGGGAGAGCGTTAGACTGAAGATCTAAAGGTCCCTGGTTCGATCCCGGGTTTCGGCAGAGGAACAGTGACTGTGTGCTTTTGGTCGAGGGGCTGCAGTGTCCAAACGCCACCTGCTTTCTACTTGGATCCACCTAGCCTCATCACTGCCTCTCAGATGGCCACAAGTCAGGACATGGCGGTTCCATGGTGTAATGGTTAGCACTCTGGACTTTGAATCCAGTGATCCGAGTTCAAATTTGGTGGAACCTTAGCAACATTTTTGTGGCTGGGTGGGGGCAAACTGAAGCGTCTTGCAACTGCTGTCGTACCTGTGAAATTGGCTGTCTGGAACCGATTCGGAATTGGCAAAACATGGGCTCAAAAAGCAAAGCCTTCGCTGGCTCGTTGGTATTGCGCTTCTAGGCTGATTGACTTAACTCTATGGTGCTCTGTGAGAAAAGCCAGCCAACGCCAAGGTTCCATGGTGTAATGGTTAGCACTCTGGACTCTGAATCCAGCGATCCGAGTTCAAATCTCGGTGGGACCTGCTTTTGCCAGGAATGTGCGCAGGAGCCCATCCAAGAAAAAAACTTTTACACAGCAGTCATCCTCAAAAGCACGTCTCGGGAGTTCCCCTTGAAGTAAAAGGCCAAGTGGCCACCTGGAGAATGCGGGCATCGATCCCGCTACCTCTCGCATGCTAAGCGAGCGCTCTACCATTTGAGCTAATTCCCCTTGGCATCAGAGAGAAGGTGTCCATTGCTCTCAAAGACACCGGCTAGGACAGAGCCCTAGCATGTATGCAGGTGCTGCATCGGACTTTTCGATCTTTAGCAGTGTTTGCAGCCAGGCAGCAGCTCTACCGTATAACGAGTTGGCTCGTTGGTCTAGGGGTATGATTCTCGCTTTGGGTGCGACAGGTCCCCGGTTCAAATCCCGGACGAGCCCGTGCTTCTGCATTTAATCGCTTTGGTCTCATTAGGGTGACGGGCAAGCAGGAATATTTCTGGGAAACTGGTGATCGAAGCTTTTCAAAGTGAGGCCGGTTAGCTCAGTTGGTTAGAGCGTGGTGATAATAACGCCAAGGTCGCGGTTTCGATCCCCGGACGGGCCACTCTTTTGCTCTCTGGGACCTTCAGCTTTTGCGCTTTTCACAAGTGATGGCCGGTCTCACAGAAATCCCTGCTGGCACGCCTCCTGCCAGACCTGGCCGAAATAGCTCAGTTGGGAGAGCGTTAGACTGAAGATCTAAAGGTCCCTGGTTCGATCCCGGGTTTCGGCAGAGGAACAGTGACTGTGTGCTTTTGGTCGAGGGGCTGCAGTGTCCAAACGCCACCTGCTTTCTACTTGGATCCACCTAGCCTCATCACTATCTGCCTCTCAGATGGCCACAAGTCAGGACATGGCGGTTCCATGGTGTAATGGTTAGCACTCTGGACTTTGAATACAGTGATCCGAGTTCAAATCTCGGTGGGACCTGCTTTTGCCAGGAATGTGCGCAGGAGCCCATCCAAGAAAAAAACTTTTACACAGCAGTCATCCTCAAAAGCACGTCTCGGGAGTTCCCCTTGAAGTAAAAGGCCAAGTGGCCACCTGGAGAATGCGGGCATCGATCCCGCTACCTCTCTCATGCTAAGCGAGCGCGCTACCATTTGAGCTAATTCCCCTTGGCATCAGAGAGAAGGTGTCCATTGCTCTCAAAGACACCGGCGAGGACAGAGCCCTAGCATGTGTGCAGGTGCTGCATCGGACTTTTCGATCTTTAGCAGTGTTTGCAGCCAGGCAGCAGCTGTACCGTATAACGAGTTGGCTCGTTGGTCTAGGGGTATGATTCTCGCTTTGGGTGCGAAAGGGTCCCGGGTTCAAATCCCGGACGAGCCCGTGCTTCTGCATTTAATCGCTTTGGTCTCATTAGGGTCATGGGCAAGCAGGAATATTTCTGGGAAACTGGTGATCGAAGCTTTTCAAAGTGAGGCCGGTTAGCTCAGTTGGTTATAGAGTGGTGCTAATAACGCCAAGGTCGCGGGTTCGATCCCCGTACGGGCCACTCTTTTGCTCTCTGGGACCTTCAGCTTTTGCGCTTTTCACAAGTGATGGCCGGTCTCACAGAAATCCCTGCTGGCACGCCTGCTGCCAGACCTGGCTGAAATAGCTCAGTTGGGAGAGCGTTAGACTGAAGATCTAAAGGTCCCTGGTTGGATCCCGGGTTTCGGCAGAGGAACAGTGACTGTGTGCTTTTGGTCGAGGGGCTGCAGTGTCCAAACGCCACCTGCTTTCTACTTGGATCCACCTAGCCTCATCACTATCTGCCTCTCAGATGGCCACAAGTCAGGACATGGCGGTTCCATGGTGTAATGGTTAGCACTCTGGACTTTGAATCCAGTGATCCGAGTTCAAATCTCGGTGGAACCTTAGCAACATTTTTGTGGCTGGGTGGGGGCAAACTGAAGCGTCTCGCAACTGCTGTCGTACCTGTGAAATTGGCTGTCTGGAACCGATTCGGAATTGGCAAAACATGGGCTCAAAAAGCAAAGCCTTCGCTGGCTCGTTGGTTTTGCGCTTCTAGGCTGATTGACTTAACTCTATGCTGCTCTGTGAGAAAAGCCAGCCAACGCCAAGCATCCATGGTGTAATGGTTAGCACTCTGGACTCTGAATCCAGCGATCCGAGTTCAAATCTCGGTGGGACCTGCTTTTGCCAGGAATGTGCGCAGGAGCCAATCCAAGAAAAAAACTTTTACACAGCAGTCATCTTCAAAAGCACGTCTCGGGAGTTCCCCTTGAAGTAAAAGGCCAAGTGGCCACCTGGAGAATGCGGGCATCGATCCCGCTACCTCTCGCATGCTAAGCAAGCGCTCTACCATTTGAGCTAATTCCCCTTGGCATCAGAGAGAAGGTGTCCATTGCCCTCAAAGACACCGGCGAGGACAGAGCCCTAGCATGTGTGCAGGTGCTGCATCGGACTTTTCGATCTTTAGCAGTGTTTGCAGCCAGGCAGCAGCTGTACCGTATAAC
>NC_090191.1:12967704-12972704 GCF_024679245.1 Pseudorasbora parva | reverse complement strand
CGCTTTGGTCTCATTAGGGTCACGGGCAAGCAGGAATATTTCTGGGAAACTGGTGATCGAAGCTTTTCAAAGTGAGGCCAGTTAGCTCAGTTGGTTAGAGCGTGGTGCTAATAACGCCAAGGTCGCGGTTTGGATCCCCGTACGGGCCTCTCTGGGACCTTCAGCTTTTGCGCTTTTCACAAGTGATGGCCGGTCTCACAGAAATCCCTGCTGGCACGCCTGCTGCCAGACCTGGCCGAAATAGCTCAGTTGGGAGAGCGTTAGACTGAAGATCTAAAGGTCCCTGGTTCGATCCCGGGTTTCGGCAGAGGAACAGTGACTGTGTGCTTTTGGTCGAGGGGCTGCAGTGTCCAAACGCCACCTGCTTTCTACTTGGATCCACCTAGCCTCATCACTGCCTCTCAGATGGCCACAAGTCAGGACATGGCGGTTCCATGGTGTAATGGTTAGCACTCTGGACTTTGAATCCAGTGATCCGAGTTCAAATTTGGTGGAACCTTAGCAACATTTTTGTGGCTGGGTGGGGGCAAACTGAAGCGTCTCGCAACTGCTGTCGTACCTGTGAAATTGGCTGTCTGGAACCGATTCGGAATTGGCAAAACATGGGCTCAAAAAGCAAAGCCTTCGCTGGCTCGTTGGTATTGCGCTTCTAGGCTGATTGACTTAACTCTATGGTGCTCTGTGAGAAAAGCCAGCCAACGCCAAGGTTCCATGGTGTAATGGTTAGCACTCTGGACTCTGAATCCAGCGATCCGAGTTCAAATCTCGGTGGGACCTGCTTTTGCCAGGAATGTGCGCAGGAGCCCATCCAAGTAAAAAAACTTTTACACAGCAGTCATCCTCAAAAGCACGTCTCGGGAGTTCCCCTTGAAGTAAAAGGCCAAGTGGCCACCTGGAGAATGCGGGCATCGATCCCGCTACCTCTCGCATGCTAAGCGAGCGCTCTACCATTTGAGCTAATTCCCCTTGGCATCAGAGAGAAGGTGTCCATTGCTCTCAAAGACACCGGCTAGGACAGAGCCCTAGCATGTATGCAGGTGCTGCATCGGACTTTTCGATCTTTAGCAGTGTTTGCAGCCAGGCAGCAGCTCTACCGTATAACGAGTTGGCTCGTTGGTCTAGGGGTATGATTCTCGCTTTGGGTGCGACAGGTCCCCGGTTCAAATCCCGGACGAGCCCGTGCTTCTGCATTTAATCGCTTTGGTCTCATTAGGGTCACGGGCAAGCAGGAATATTTCTGGGAAACTGGTGATCGAAGCTTTTCAATGTGAGGCCGGTTAGCTCAGTTGGTTAGAGCGTGGTGCTAATAACGCCAAGGTCGCGGTTTCGATCCCCGGACGGGCCACTCTTTTGCTCTCTGGGACCTTCAGCTTTTGCGCTTTTCACAAGTGATGGCCGGTCTCACAGAAATCCCTGCTGGCACGCCTCCTGCCAGACCTGGCCGAAATAGCTCAGTTGGGAGAGCGTTAGACTGAAGATCTAAAGGTCCCTGGTTCGATCCCGGGTTTCGGCAGAGGAACAGTGACTGTGTGCTTTTGGTCGAGGGGCTGCAGTGTCCAAACGCCACCTGCTTTCTACTTGGATCCACCTAGCCTCATCACTATCTGCCTCTCAGATGGCCACAAGTCAGGACATGGCGGTTCCATGGTGTAATGGTTAGCACTCTGGACTTTGAATACAGTGATCCGAGTTCAAATCTCGGTGGGACCTGCTTTTGCCAGGAATGTGCGCAGGAGCCCATCCAAGAAAAAAACTTTTACACAGCAGTCATCCTCAAAAGCACGTCTCGGGAGTTCCCCTTGAAGTAAAAGGCCAAGTGGCCACCTGGAGAATGCGGGCATCGATCCCGCTACCTCTCTCATGCTAAGCGAGCGCGCTACCATTTGAGCTAATTCCCCTTGGCATCAGAGAGAAGGTGTCCATTGCTCTCAAAGACACCGGCGAGGACAGAGCCCTAGCATGTGTGCAGGTGCTGCATCGGACTTTTCGATCTTTAGCAGTGTTTGCAGCCAGGCAGCAGCTCTACCGTATAACGAGTTGGCTCGTTGGTCTAGGGGTATGATTCTCGCTTTGGGTGCGAAAGGGTCCCGGGTTCAAATCCCGGACGAGCCCGTGCTTCTGCATTTAATCGCTTTGGTCTCATTAGGGTCATGGGCAAGCAGGAATATTTCTGGGAAACTGGTGATCGAAGCTTTTCAAAGTGAGGCCGGTTAGCTCAGTTGGTTATAGAGTGGTGCTAATAACGCCAAGGTCGCGGGTTCGATCCCCGTACGGGCCACTCTTTTGCTCTCTGGGACCTTCAGCTTTTGCGCTTTTCACAAGTGATGGCCGGTCTCACAGAAATCCCTGCTGGCACGCCTGCTGCCAGACCTGGCTGAAATAGCTCAGTTGGGAGAGCGTTAGACTGAAGATCTAAAGGTCCCTGGTTGGATCCCGGGTTTCGGCAGAGGAACAGTGACTGTGTGCTTTTGGTCGAGGGGCTGCAGTGTCCAAACGCCACCTGCTTTCTACTTGGATCCACCTAGCCTCATCACTATCTGCCTCTCAGATGGCCACAAGTCAGGACATGGCGGTTCCATGGTGTAATGGTTAGCACTCTGGACTTTGAATCCAGTGATCCGAGTTCAAATCTCGGTGGAACCTTAGCAACATTTTTGTGGCTGGGTGGGGGCAAACTGAAGCGTCTCGCAACTGCTGTCGTACCTGTGAAATTGGCTGTCTGGAACCGATTCGGAATTGGCAAAACATGGGCTCAAAAAGCAAAGCCTTCGCTGGCTCGTTGGTATTGCGCTTCTAGGCTGATTGACTTAACTCTATGCTGCTCTGTGAGAAAAGCCAGCCAACGCCAAGCATCCATGGTGTAATGGTTAGCACTCTGGACTCTGAATCCAGCGATCCGAGTTCAAATCTCGGTGGGACCTGCTTTTGCCAGGAATGTGCGCAGGAGCCAATCCAAGAAAAAAACTTTTACACAGCAGTCATCTTCAAAAGCACGTCTCGGGAGTTCCCCTTGAAGTAAAAGGCCAAGTGGCCACCTGGAGAATGCGGGCATCGATCCCGCTACCTCTCGCATGCTAAGCAAGCGCTCTACCATTTGAGCTAATTCCCCTTGGCATCAGAGAGAAGGTGTCCATTGCCCTCAAAGACACCGGCGAGGACAGAGCCCTAGCATGTGTGCAGGTGCTGCATCGGACTTTTCGATCTTTAGCAGTGTTTGCAGCCAGGCAGCAGCTGTACCGTATAACGAGTTGGCTCGTTGGTCTAGGGGTATGATTCTCGCTTTGGGTGCGAGAGGTCCCGGGTTCAAATCCCAGACGAGCCCGTGCTTCTGCATTTAATCGCTTTGGTCTCATTAGGGTCACGGGCAAGCAGGAATATTTCTGGGAAACTGGTGATCGAAGCTTTTCAAAGTGAGGCCAGTTAGCTCAGTTGGTTAGAGCGTGGTGCTAATAACGCCAAGGTCGCGGTTTGGATCCCCGTACGGGCCACTCTTTTGCTCTCTGGGACCTTCAGCTTTTGCGCTTTTCACAAGTGATGGCCGGTCTCACAGAAATCCCTGCTGGCACGCCTGCTGCCAGACCTGGCCGAAATAGCTCAGTTGGGAGAGCGTTAGACTGAAGATCTAAAGGTCCCTGGTTCGATCCCGGGTTTCGGCAGAGGAACAGTGACTGTGTGCTTTTGGTCGAGGGGCTGCAGTGTCCAAACGCCACCTGCTTTCTACTTGGATCCACCTAGCCTCATCACTGCCTCTCAGATGGCCACAAGTCAGGACATGGCGGTTCCATGGTGTAATGGTTAGCACTCTGGACTTTGAATCCAGTGATCCGAGTTCAAATTTGGTGGAACCTTAGCAACATTTTTGTGGCTGGGTGGGGGCAAACTGAAGCGTCTCGCAACTGCTGTCGTACCTGTGAAATTGGCTGTCTGGAACCGATTCGGAATTGGCAAAACATGGGCTCAAAAAGCAAAGCCTTCGCTGGCTCGTTGGTATTGCGCTTCTAGGCTGATTGACTTAACTCTATGCTGCTCTGTGAGAAAAGCCAGCCAACGCCAAGGTTCCATGGTGTAATGGTTAGCACTCTGCACTCTGAATCCAGCGATCCGAGTTCAAATCTCGGTGGGACCTGCTTTTGCCAGGAATGTGCGCAGGAGCCCATCCAAGAAAAAAACTTTTACACAGCAGTCATCCTCAAAAGCACGTCTCGGGAGTTCCCCTTGAAGTAAAAGGCCAAGTGGCCACCTGGAGAATGCGGGTATCGATCCCGCTACCTCTCGCATGCTAAGCGAGCACTCTACCATTTGAGCTAATTCCCCTTGGCATCAGAGAGAAGGTGTCCATTGCTCTCAAAGACACCGGCTAGGACAGAGCCCTAGCATGTATGCAGGTGCTGCATCGGACTTTTCGATCTTTAGCAGTGTTTGCAGCCAGGCAGCAGCTGTACCGTATAACGAGTTGGCTCGTTGGTCTAGGGGTATGATTCTCGCTTTGGGTGCGACAGGTCCCCGGTTCAAATCCCGGACGAGCCCGTGCTTCTGCATTTAATCGCTTTGGTCTCATTAGGGTCACGGGCAAGCAGGAATATTTCTGGGAAACTGGTGATCGAAGCTTTTCAAAGTGAGGCCGGTTAGCTCAGTTGGTTAGAGCGTGGTGCTAATAACGCCAAGGTCGCGCTTTCGATCCCCGTACGGGCCTTTCTGGGACCTTCAGCTTTTGCGCTTTTCACAAGTGATGGCCGGTCTCACAGAAATCCCTGCTGGCACGCCTGCTGCCAGACCTGGCCGAAATAGCTCAGTTGGGAGAGCGTTAGACTGAAGATCTAAAGGTCCCTGGTTTGATCCCGGGTTTCGGCAGAGGAACAGTGACTGTGTGCTTTTGGTCGAGGGGCTGCAGTGTCCAAACGCCACCTGCTTTCTACTTGGATCCACCTAGCCTCATCACTGCCTCTCAGATGGCCACAAGTCAGGACATGGCGGTTCCATGGTGTAATGGTTAGCACTCT
>NC_090191.1:12935204-12937704 GCF_024679245.1 Pseudorasbora parva | reverse complement strand
GGTTTCGGCAGAGGAACAGTGACTGTGTGCTTTTGGTCGAGGGGCTGCAGTGTCCAAACGCCACCTGCTTTCTACTTGGATCCACCTAGCCTCATCACTATCTGCCTCTCAGATGGCCACAAGTCAGGACATGGCGGTCCCATGGTGTAATGGTTAGCACTCTGGACTTTGAATCCAGTGATCCGAGTTCAAATCTCGGTGGAACCTTAGCAACATTTTTGTGGCTGGGTGGGGGCAAACTGAAGCGTCTCGCAACTGCTGTCGTACCTGTGAAATTGTCTGTCTGGAACCGATTCGGAATTGGCAAAACATGGGCTCAAAAAGCAAAGCCTTCGCTGGCTCGTTGGTATTGCGCTTCTAGGCTGATTGACTTAACTCTATGCTGCTCTGTGAGAAAAGCCAGCCAACGCCAAGGTTCCATGGTGTAATTGTTAGCACTCTGGACTCTGAATCCAGCGATCCGAGTTCAAATCTCGGTGGGACCTGCTTTTGCCAGGAATGTGCGCAGGAGCCCATCCAAGAAAAAAACTTTTACACAGCAGTCATCCTCAAAAGCACTTCTCGGGAGTTCCCCTTGAAGTAATAGGCCAAGTGGCCACCTGGAGAATGCGGGCATCGATCCCGCTACCTCTCGCATGCTAAGCGAGCGTTCTACCATTTGAGCTAATTCCCCTTGGCATCAGAGAGAAGGTGTCCATTGCCCTCAAAGACACCGGCGAGGACAGAGCCCTAGCATGTGTGCAGGTGCTGCATCGGACTTTTCGATCTTTAGCAGTGTTTGCAGCCAGGCAGCAGCTCTACCGAATAACGAGTTGGCTCGTTGGTCTAGGGGTATGATTCTCGCTTTGGGTGCGAGAGGTCCCGGGTTCAAATCCCGGACGAGCCCGTGCTTCTGCATTTAATCGCTTTGGTCTCATTAGGGTCACGGGCAAGCAGGAATATTTCTGGGAAACTGGTGATCGAAGCTTTTCAATGGGAGGCCGGTTAGCTCAGTTGGTTAGAGCGTGGTGCTAATAACGCCAAGGTCGCGGGTTCGATCCCCGTACGGGCCACTCTTTTGCTCTCTGGGACCTTCAGCTTTTGCGCTTTTCACAAGTGATGGCCGGTCTCACAGAAATCCCTGCTGGCACGCCTGCTGCCAGACCTGGCTGAAATAGCTCAGTTGGGAGAGCGTTAGACTGAAGATCTAAAGGTCCCTGGTTCGATCCCGGGTTTCGGCAGAGGAACAGTGACTGTGTGCTTTTGGTCGAGGGGCTGCAGTGTCCAAACGCCACCTGCTTTCTACTTGGATCCACCTAGCCTCATCACTATCTGCCTCTCAGATGGCCACAAGTCAGGACATGGCGGTCCCATGGTGTAATGGTTAGCACTCTGGACTTTGAATCCAGTGATCCGAGTTCAAATCTCGGTGGAACCTTAGCAACATTTTTGTGGCTGGGTGGGGGCAAACTGAAGCATCTCGCAACTGCTGTCGTACCTGTGAAATTGGCTGTCTGGAACCGATTCGGAATTGGCAAAACATGGGCTCAAAAAGCAAAGCCTTCGCTGGCTCGTTGGTATTGCGCTTCTAGGCTGATTGACTTAACTCTATGCTGCTCTGTGAGAAAAGCCAGCCAACGCCAAGGTTCCATGGTGTAATGGTTAGCACTCTGGACTCTGAATCCAGCGATCCGAGATCAAATCTCGGTGGGACCTGCTTTTGCCAGGAATGTGCGCAGGAGCCCATCCAAGAAAAAAAACTTTGACACAGCAGTCATCCTCAAAAGCACGTCTCGGGAGTTCCCCTTGAAGTAAAAGGCCAAGTGGCCACCTGGAGAATGCGGGCATCGATCCCGCTACCTCTCGCATGCTAAGCGAGCGCTCTACCATTTGAGCTAATTCCCCTTGGCATCAGAGAGAAGGTGTCATTTGCCCTCAAAGACACCGGCGAGGACAGAGCCCTAGCATGTGTGCAGGTGCTGCATTGGACTTTTCGATCTTTAGCAGTGTTTGCAGCCAGGCAGCAGCTGTACCGTATAACGAGTTGGCTCGTTGGTCTAGGGGTATGATTCTCCCTTTGGGTGCGAGAGGTCCTGGGTTCAAATCCCGGACGAGCCCGTGCTTCTGTATTTAATCGCTTTGGTCTCATTAGGGTCACGGGCAAGCAGGAATATTTCTGGGAAACTGGTGATCGAAGCTTTTCAATGGGAGGCCGGTTAGCTCAGTTGGTTAGAGCGTGGTGCTAATAACGCCAAGGTCGCGGGTTCGATCCCCGTACGGGCCACTCTTTTGCTCTCTGGGACCTTCAGCTTTTGCGCTTTTCACAAGTGATGGCCGGTCTCACAGAAATCCCTGCTGGCACGCCTGCTGCCAGACCTGGCCGAAATAGCTCAGTTGGGAGAGCGTTAGACTGAAGATCTAAAGGTACCTGGTTCGATCCTGGGTTTCGGCAGAGGAACAGTGACTGTGTGCTTTTGGTCGAGGGGCTGCAGTGTCCAAACGCCACCTGCATTCTAATTGG
>NC_090191.1:12907704-12912704 GCF_024679245.1 Pseudorasbora parva | reverse complement strand
GTCGTTTCTCGGAAACCAAACGGAGTTGGAGCTCCAAATTTCTGGTGCTGGGAGAAGCCCTAGGGGCCCTTCCAACCCCACCGTCCCCAGCTCCCAGGACCACTGCTTTCACAAGAAATAAGGCAAAGAATCCACATTTTTAACCGTCCGTTACTCCCAAACCCCGGGGCCCAGGAACTCACATTAATTAATATGGGGCAAAGTAAAAGCTAATGAAATATAAAATGCTATCCCTGAATCCAAGCTTTCACAGCAAGTTTTCTGGTGAGACCAGGTAAAAATACTGCCCAGGTGATGCGCTCTTACCCTGGTCTCACCCAAAAAAAAACAGGCCCATTTGCCTCATAGGTTTATTTGATCCCTGTTTTCTCAGGCTGAAAACACCTCTACTGTACTGGGCACACTCAAACAAACACCCTCATCTAACTTTTAGGTGATTTGAGTGCTTCATTTGCATAGAAAAGGCAGTCCCGTGGACCGGTTATTTGGGGCCACAGCATAAATTTGAAAATGGACGTTTTTATGTTCGGGGCTCCCGTTCAGCTATGGGAGGCTCCAGGGCCCCCAAACCAACGCTCCTCTCTACGTCACAGCACCCCCTATCGGAATCCAAAGTTCCAAGAAGAATGGAGAAACTTGAAAATTTCCCTCCAAAAAAACACAAAGGGGTATGCCTTATAGATTTTTTGGGGTGGAAAATCAAGTTTATCCAATCTTCTCGGAACTCTGGATTCCGATAGGTGCCGCTGAGACATAGATAGGAACGCAAGCCTGGTGGCCCTAGGGCCTTCTGGGGCAGAACGGAAGTTGAAAACACAAAGAAGTACAGATTCCCAATTACGTAATGGCCGTCAAATAACTGACACAAGGTCTCAGTGTTTATGGGTGATATTTCACATTTAATATACATTTTATGGATGAAAACAGCTCTACTGATCAGGGCACACTCAAACAAACACACTCATCTAACTTTCAGGTGATTTGAGTGCCTCATTTGCATAGAAAAGGCAGGCCCGTGGACCAGTTATTTGGGGGCCTCTACATAAATGAGAGCAGGTATGTTTTGGGGTTTCCTGGTCCCGTTCGTAGCGGGAGAACCCGGATGACTTCAAAATTGCACTGCTATATTCACAAAATAGCTGAAATCTTGGCTTTACGCTGAAATCATTACGCTATACCTATTTCAGGCAGTATTCCTATTTTTTGGTTCCATAAACATTAATATGGGCCAAAGTAAAACCTAATGAAACATAAAATGCTATCCCTGAATCCAAGCTTTCACAGCAAGTTTTCTGGTGAGACCAGGTAAAAATACTGCCCAGGTGATGCGCTCTTACCCTGGTCTCACCCAAAAAAAAACCAGGCCCATTTGCCTCATAGGTTTATTTGATCCCTGTTTTCTCAGGCTGAAAACACCTCTACTGTACTGGGCACACTCAAACAAACACCCTCATCTAACTTTTAGGTTATTTGAGTGCTTCATTTGCATAGAAAAGGCAGTCCCGTGGACCGGTTATTTGGGGCCACAGCATAAATTTGAAAATGGACGTTTTTATGTTCGGGGCTCCCGTTCAGCTATGGGAGGCTCCAGGGCCCCCAAACCAACGCTCCTCTCTACGTCACAGCACCCCCTATCGGGAACGCAAGCCTGGTGGACCTAGGGCCTTCTGGGGCCGAACGGGAGTCAAAAACACAAAGATGTACAGATTCCCAATTACGTAATGGCCGTCAAATAACTGACTCCAGGTCTCAGTGTTTATGGGTGATATTTCACATTTAATATACATTTTATGGATGAAAACACCTCTACTGTACAGGGCACACTCAAACAAACACCCTCATCTAACTTTTAGGTGATTTGAGTGCAGCCTCCGGGGCGCCCCCTGGCGGAACGCAAATTTTAACTTCCGAGGGCTCTTGCTCCCGAACCGAGAGACCCAGGAACTCGAGGGTGGGCTCGTTCTTTAGAGGACGCCGAGACCTTTCCAACGACACCTCACACGAGGCCCGGGGCCCATGCGTTCAGGAGAAATAAGGCCGAGAATCCATCATTTTTAACCGCCCGCTACTCCCGAACCGCGGGGCCCAGGAACTCGGGGGAGGGCTCGTTCGTTAGAGGCCCTCGAGTCCTTTCCAACGAGACCTCACACGAGGCCCTGGACCCCTGAGATCGGGAGAAATAAGGCCGAGAATCTACAACTTTAACTTCCCGTGACTCCCGAACCGCGGGGCCCAGGTTCCCGGGGGAGGGTGCGTTCGTTAGAGGGCCTCGAGACCTTTCCAACGAGACCTCACACGAGGCCCGGGGCCCCTGCGTTCGGGAGAAATAAGGCCGAGAATCGACCATTTTTAACCGCCCGTTACTCCCGAACCACGGGGCCCAGGAACTCGGGGGAGGGCTCTTTCGTTAGAGGTCATCGAGACCTTTCCAACGATACCTCACACGAGGCCCTTGGCCCCTGCGTTTGGGAGAAATAAGGCCGACAATCTAAAACTTTAACCGCCCGTGACTCCCGAACCGTGGGGCCCAGGGCCTCGGGGGAGGGTGCGTTCATTAGAGGCCCTTGAGGCCTTGCCTACACCAGAGATTCAGAGTGTTTTCCCAGAGCATTTCTGAGACTCGAGCCGTAGGCGAAACACAAAAAAGCATGAGCAGGGGCCCCGTATTCTTTTTTGTGCACACTTTTTCACACAAAAAAACACCTCGACCGCACTCGGCGCACTAAGCCGGACGCGTTTCCGTTCCAAAAATGTCCCGAAATTCCTTAATTTGCATAGAAAAGTCGCCGTCCGTTGGACCGCTATTTGACTGCCCCAACATAAATGTGAAAAGGACGTTTTTGCGTTTTCCGCTCCCGTTCGTACCGAAAGGCCCCGAGTCACTAATGCCGTCGAATGCTGGTACGTGGGGTGCTCGGGTACCACGTGTCAAAGTTTCAAATTCCTCGGGTTTTGGGAAGTGCCTTTTAAAAAATCAGCAAAAATATTCACAGAATATTCCAAAAATGTGTGCTCGTTCCCTTTTTTGACCTTTTGACCCCTGAAAGAGGCCGAAGGCCCACCAAACTTTTCCGTCTGACTCGGGGGACCGCGGCGAGAAGAAAAACGTAACCGCCCCCCCGATCGGACCTTCCGAAGCGCCGTCCGCGAAACCGCTATGGCAAACGTATTGGCAAAATAGCCGAGTTGGATTTTGCTACAGGGGTCCCGCGGGCCCAAGATTTCGCACGGTGGCTCCTGGGGGCCCCCCGAGCGACATACTAACAGCGCCTGGCTCTAGAGCGGAGGGGGACTAAATTGACCCTTTAACTCCATTTTCTTACAAGGTCCTCTCATTCTCTTGTGACTTCAGAGGCTTTTGAGAGATTTTTAGTTGCAAAGGGCCAACTTTTTCCCAGGAGGACCTAGCTTTTCACGCTTCGGGGCCGTGAGTCGGGGGCCCCGGCAGAGTCGGAATCCTGAAACTCGGGGCGGCGCGACCTTTCGTCGCCGAACGGGAGCCGTCCGTATGCTGATTTAAGCGAGTAGTGCTCTTTTGGGATAGGGTTAGGGTTAGGCCTGAAGGCCCACGAGGTCCTGGCGTTTCACGATTCGGGAACGTGAGCCGGGGGCCCCCGCAGAGTCGCGTTCCGCCATCTCGAGGCGGCGCGACCTTTCGCCTCCGAACGGGAGCCGCTCGAAGCCGGATTTACGCGCGGCCTCTTTTTTTGACCTTTCGACCCCGGGAAGAGGCCGCGGGCCAGTCCGACTATCCCGTCCGACTCGGGGGAACGTGCCGAGAAGGAAAATGGCGCCCCCTGGCCGGTCGGCCCTACCCAAGCCGTTTTATCGCCGCGCGTCCGGGAGGGCCGTTAATTAACTGAGACGAAGAACGCGCGTCGCTTTTTTGACCTTTTGACCCACGAAAGAGGCCACGTGTCCGCCGGACGTTTCCGTCTGACTCGGGGGATCGCGGCGAGAGGGGAAATGGCGCCCCCTGGCCGGTCGGCCCCTCCGAAGCCGTTTCGTCGCCGATATTCACGACCTCCATTAAGTAACAGAGGGGACGGATTTCGCCGCAAAGTCCCCAGGGCCCCCGTATTTTGCACGGGGGCTCACGGGGCCCCCCCGAGGGACCTGCCGAAACGGCCGGGCCCTGGCGCCGAGGCGAGTCGTTCCGGTCCGGCTCTGCCTCAAAGCTCTGCCTCGAGGCTCTTTCAATGGCACACAAACAGAGGCCTGTGAATGATTTCGAGCGGGGGAGGGGCGGTTCCACGCGAAGGCCCTAGAGCTTCGCCCTTCGGGGACCTGCGCCGGGGGCCCCTGGGGAGTCTTGACGAGAAATCTCGAGACGCCCCGCCCCTCCCTCCCCGAACGGGGGCCGTCCCGAGCCGCATTTACGGCCGTACCGGGCCAGAGGGATCGCGGCCTCTTTTTTGACCTTTCGACCCCCGGAAGCGTCCGGGGGCCCGACGGACGTTTCCGTCCGACTCGGGGGATCGCGGCGAGAGGGGAAATGGCGCCCCCTGGCCGGTCGGCCCCTCCGAAGCCGTTTCGTCGCCGATATTCACGACCTCCATTAAGTAACAGAGGGGACGGATTTCGCCGCAAAGTCCCCGGGGCCCCCGGATTTTGCACGCCGACTCTCGGGGCCCCCCCGAGCGACACCCCGAAACGGCCTGGCCCTGGCGCCGAGGCGAGTCGTTCCGAGCCACTCTGCCGAGGCTCTGCCTCAAGGCTCTTTCAATGGCACGCAAATAGAGGCCCCTGAATGATTTCGAGCGGGGGAGGGGCGGTCCCACGGGAAGACCCTAGAGCTTCGCGCTTCGGGGGCGTGCTCCGGGGGCCCCCGGGGAGTCTCCACGTGAAATCTCGAGACGCCACGCCCCTCCGTCCCCGAACGGGGGCCGTCCCGAGCCGCATTTACGGCCATACCGGCCCAGAGGGATCGCAGCCTCTTTTTTGACCTTTCGGCCCCCGAAAGCGTCCGGGGGTCCGACGGCCGTCCCCGCCCGACTCGG
>NC_090191.1:12877704-12887704 GCF_024679245.1 Pseudorasbora parva | reverse complement strand
AAGATGCATCACAGATAGAGAGGTAGTACAAATACACAATATATATATATATATATATATATATATATATATATATATATATATATATATATATATATATATATATATATATATATATATATATATATATATAGTTACACACACTTAACATACAGGTATCGCATCGATTTCTAGAGGTAATAGTCTCTTTCTTACATGTAGTGTGTTATAATGCCATTACACACACACTTAAAAAAAAAAAAACCTAGGACAGGACATAATGAGACAGATATAACAAAACAACATTGTAAATACAAAGCAAAAACAAGTTTTGGTTTTTACATGTGATTAAGTGTGGTTGGTCTGTGTGTGTATATATATATATATATATATATATATATATATATATATATATATATATATATATATATATATATATATATATATATATATATGTAGTTACACACTTAACGGACAGGTACTGTTCGATTTCTTGAGGTAATAGTCACTTTCTGAGTTTCATTTCAGAAAATGTACGCATACCCTGTTTTTCGCCGCCAAACGCCAACATCAAGCCGACTCCTCATGGCGCCATCGGCGGAGGCGAAGCGCCTTGAAAATGTGGAGTCTGGAAGGGCCAAACCGAAAGAGGAGGTGCTGACAGAGGCCAGTACTTATGTCTGCACAAACGGTGGCGACCCCAATGACCAGTTTTTAGTACTGGCTCACTGCAAACTTCAGTTTGGGAAGTACCAGGGCCAGAGATTTAGATGGCTCCTGGAAAACTCACTGGGGTATGCAGTTTATTTGGTGCTCAGCATTTCCACTGAGAAAGCGCAGACAAACCCATTGTCAGAAAATAAACAGCTGTTTCTACAGTACACTTCTGATATTAGAGAGATGGCAGAAGAAGTGGAGAAGTACAAGAGGAAGCAGGATATGCAAGCAGAAGCCCGGGCAACTGGAGACCAGGGCTGCTTGATGGTGGAGTTTGGAGACTTCCAGGGTCGGTCCATGAAGGAAGTTTATGAGGACCAGAGCAAGGAGGCAAAGGACCTCATCAGGTACCTGGTTAAGGCAGATGCCAGGCCCAACACCAACATGGCCCTTTTTAAGGCGTACGTCCTGAAAAGACAGGCTTCTGCTGTGGGCACCAGTGGACATCAGCCTGCACGTCCACCTGCACGTCCACCTGCTGCCGCCACTGTCTCTGTACCTCCACCCTCAGCCTCCAGTACCTCTGCACCTCCACCCTCAGACATCCGAACTGGTGTACAACAGACCGCCACTGTGAAAGCGCTGTTGGCACGTGGCAAACATTTGTCTCCTTCACAGCTGGCGAGAAAAATCATGTCACCAGTTAAACCCTGTGAGTAGTGAGTGTAAATATCGAATTTCCCATACAGCAGTTCAACATGTATTTATTTATTGTTATGGCAAACTTGTCATGTTTCTAGATCCATTACCGCAGTCCACTTTACCTCCTCCAGCAGCAGAACCTTCAACCAAACGTTTGGCCCAAAGGCAGATTTTCACTACTGGTAAGTAAGCACCATCTTGCATACGTTTGTCTTTTGTGTATTGTTCACAGTAATAGTTTTTACATTTCTGCTCCAGGCACTCCTGTTCCCACTGCTGAAGAAGATGATGAGGAGCTGGTATTTGCTGCATCCCAATGTGAAGCACAGCTAAATACAGGTGTGGCATATGACAAATGCCAATATTGTTAACATGTTCAGTTACAAGTCACTTATAAGTTATTTGTTAATGATAAATTAATAATTTACAAAACATGACTATACAATAATAAATCATTAATAAGTAATACGCTAACCATTTATAAATGTTAGTTTTAAGACACTTATAAGTTTTTGGTTTAATGATGAACTAATAATTTACTATAATCATATAAATATAACTTATTAAAAAGTGGTTTGCAAACAATATACAAATTTGCTGTAAGTTATGGTAAAAAATATAAATCATTATTTGAGTCTATTTAAGTATTTTAAGTATTTAGGTCAAACTTGTTTCAGTATCGTCTCTGATAATGGTTAATCTTAAACAAGTAATGAATAGACCATTAGTAAATGATCATTATAAGCTTGTCTGTGTTCAAACGCACAAACATGCAGAATTCGTAGGAATACTTTATAATTGGCACAGAACTTAATAGGTAACCAGTGTAGAGACGATAAAATTGGTATTATATGAACATATTTTCTTGTCCTAGTAAGAACTCAAACGTTTGGACACATCACTATTTGTAATGTTTTTGATCAAAAATACAGAAAAAAAGTAATATTGTGATATATTATTACAATTTAAAATAATTGGTTTTCAATTTATTATACTTTAAATGATCATTTATTTCTGTGATCAAAGCTGAATTTTCAGTATCGTTCCTCCAGTCTTTAGTGTCACATGATCCTTCAGAAATAATTTTAATATGATGATTCATTTTCAAAGTTGTCAATATTTTTTCATAACCTGTGAAACTTTTTTATAATACTTTGATGAATAAAAAGTAAAAAAGAAAAGAAAAAAAGAAGCAAAATGTTTTAAAAATAGAAATCTTTTGTAACAGCGATAAACTCTACTGGTCAGTCATTTGGGGTCAGTAATTTTTTTTCTTTCTTTTTTTGTAATAAATCAATAATTTTATTCAGCAAGGATGTGTTCAATTAATAAAAATTGATAGTAAACGAGATTTATATTATTTTAAAAATGTTTTTATTCTGAATAAATGCAGTTCTTTTGAACCTTTTATTCATCAAATATATTAGTCAGCAGAACTGTCTCCAACACTCGTAATGAATAATCATATTAGAATGATTTCTGAAGGATCATGATCACTGAAGACTGGAGGAACCATCCTGAACATCAAACCATCCTGAAAACCAAATATTTTAAATTGTAATAATATATCACAATATTAAAAAAATATTCTGTATTTTTGATCAAATGATGTGCAAAAGAAACTTCTTTCAAAAACATTACAAATAGTAATGTGTCCAAACTTTTGGCCTGTACTGTATGCGTATATATATATATATATATATATATATATATATATATATATATATATATATATATATATATATATATATATATATATATATATATATATATATATATATATATACAGGATTTACAGTATTGCATACCACTTAATAATAATTTATGAATGTATTAAGTAATAATTAATAAATTACTTATAACTGAATTAACAAAACATTTATAAAATGTTAGCATATTACTTATTAAACATTAATAAATGTATAGTTATGTTTTGTAAATTCATCAACTAATAACTTATAAGTGACTTATAACTGTACATTTTTTAAAGTGTTACCCAAATGTTATAAGAATGTTTTGTAAAAACACAAAAAATCTATTTGTTTTTAATATTTTTTGTTTAAAATACAGAATTATGTCACATCATGCTTCAAGCAGGATGCATTCTTTGAGTGCACTTCTTCAAAACCGTAAGGATGTCCAAAGGTGTCGGGGTATTTATTTGCGTTTCCGAACTTACCCGTTGTGAAACAATCGCCGGATAACTTTTTCACTCCGCTTGCTCTTCTCACTCACTCTTTAGCTACCCCTGAGCAGACAGGATCATGGAGTTTCATTGTTCTAATGATTAGTGGAACAGTTTTTTCCTTACTGTATATTTGTGCATGCTTCGTGTCTGAATTAATCGTGCCTCATTTTCCTTACTCCATTTCATCTAATCCTCATCCTCAAAGAGCTTTATTGATTCCATATTCCTTACATCAATAAAGTGTACACTGCGTTCTTTGCTTTTTAACACTAGTACCATTTTCTTCACTGTTAATGATTATTAATACTTGTCCAAAATTATTGCTTCGCAGGCTGTTTGTGGGCTGAATTTTTGGCATATTACTATCAAATGCAGCAGTCATGCTTATATTGTTTTTTGTTACTATTCACTCAGAGGCCTGTGCTGGTCCGTCTCCATCAGCGGAAACTGCAAAACCACCAGATCTTCAACATCATCACCCACCAGCTGAGCTTCCAGTTCATTGGAAAGATCATCTTCCACCTTTCCAACATGAGTGGATCCGGAACACACTGTTTAAGGCCAACCTTCGAACCGGCAAGCCAGAACTAGTGTCCCAGCTGAAGCTTTGGTGGTACCCTCCTCAGCCCCCTTTAATTAACACTCAGCCACCCGCCTCACACGACCTCTTCTTCTGTCGGCCCCTTTTCTTATGGATGCCGCTGAAGATGTGGTTATTTCCCCTTGTCTGTGTTCGCGTAGACTGTGTTAAAGCACAGACTGACAGCGGCAGGACTTTATCGCACCGTGCGCAAGGTCTTGGACATCGACGGGTGGTATGACCTTGCCACTGAGTGTCTGGAGTGCAAACGCTGCAAAAAGAAATATCCTGCCTGGTCCGAGGACATCTTAGGGCAGCTGGATATGGGCCACCGCAGTCAGTTTCCAGCTTTGCTGACATACAGGTAATTCTTAACGACAATCATTCATTATTAGGCGCTTTTATTTGTGTGTTTTTTTTGCATGATTATACTGTTGTTTTCTTAGATACTCATGTGACAACCGGGTGCTGAGGATGATGAGGGAGAGGACACTGGGCAACAGTGTGACTCAGCTTTACAAGACGCTGATGGAGCAGCACAGTGAGGCATGGACACAGCGTGTCCTGCAGTACTTGACTGCCTGCAAACCATTTACAAGGTCCTCCCTTGTGCAGCCTCCTGTGTTTGCTGAGCCTCCCCTTTTACCTGCCCTACCTAAACCTAAGTGGCTGTTAGCAGTGTACGCTAGGGATGTTCTGGGGCGTTTGCACGAGGTCAAGGGCAAAATTACATCCATCTTTGGCTGTGTTCTCAAGATGGACTCCACAAAAAAGGTATCACAGCCCTGTTTGTATCCAGATATTTGCCAGACATGGATATGTACACAGACATAATGAACACGGTTTTTGACCCTTTTATTTTTCCCTATAGGTCACAAAGAAACTGGCTGGTGCTGCTTCAGGAACAGCTGCCTGGTGCACAAATGTGGGGAACGAACACGGCCAAGTCCTTGTCTCTGTGCTAACAGCTGCCGAAGGACATGGACTGGACTCCATGGCAGCTGGTTTGATGAAACGCTACCGGGAGGCAGGAGAGGCAGCCCCAAAAGTAATGTACGTGGACAGAGATTGCTGCAGTCAGCATGGCCAGTCTCGAGTGAAGGTCCTGTTTTCGGAGTGGGATGAGCTTGAAGTGCGCCTTGACATCTGGCATTTCATGCGGCGATTTGCTGCAGGTGTCACGACAGAGGCTCATCCTCTCTATGGGATCTTCATGGCACGTCTGTCCACGTGCATCTTTCAGTGGGATCCAGAGGATGTGGCTGCTCTTCGCCATGCAAAGGAAGGTGAGCTGGCGGCAAAGAAGACTGGACACATCTCCGGAAAGGCGGTCAGTGCTCGCATTACAAGGAGGGAGTTGGCACTGCACTGCTGAAGGAAGACCAGGGGGATGGAGGAGACGACCAGATCAATCGGATCACTGATTGATCTGTTTGACAGTGCGGCCGGGAAGGACACTCTGGGAGTTCCTCTGCTGGACCACGAAAGGATCCAGCGGATATGGAAAGAACAGCAGAAGCATGTACAGTGTATCCAAGATCCAGAGAACTTTCCACTGTACATGAAGACAGGGACACTGAAGAAGGGTGGTGTGGAGCTGTGCTGCTACAGGTGTGCCCGTGGCTCTACCTCCTTGGAGTCATTCCACCTGCACCTGAACCGTTTTATTCCAGGTATTACATACATATTTAATTACTTACTAATTGAATTACTAATTTAAAATATAAGCACTATAACTGCTTCCATTACTTTAACGTAATGGCACTTTAATAAATGTCACACTCTACAGTAATGTTACAGTTCTTTTCTGATGTCATAAGCATTGACAAAGCTGTCTTGCCTGACAATCACTAGTAACTAATGACAATTTTTTATCTAAATTACATAACTCTATTACATGCAACCAGTTACTTTATAGCACATCATGTGTAGTACATATGTGACATATAATACCCTTTTTTGTTTATTTAACTTTTAGGAACCAGTGCCAGTGATGCGCATTTTCAAGCTTATCTCCTTGAGGGCTTGATGCGTTGGAATGATGACCGGATGGATGAAGCCATAAAAGGACCTTCATCTATCCGGTCATATGGCAGTGCCATGAGAGAGGCTGTGGACCAGCTTAGTCGAACAGTCTTTGGGAAGCCCTGGGATGAGCGCTATCGCCCTCCTGGAGCATATACAGGCAAGAAATTCATTTTTTATTTCTATTTTAGCCTTTAATGTACTAGACAAAATATTAAAGAGCCTCTATTATTTTTTTCTGAAAATTACCTTTCATGTAGTAAGTAAAAAAAAAACTTCTCAAGGGCTACCCCCAGCCCTAACCCTGCTCAAGGGCTACCCCCAACCCTAACTCTGCTCAAGGGCTACCCATAACCCTAACCCTGCTAGAGTGCTACCCCCAGCCCTAACCCTGCTCAAGGGCTACCCATAACCCTAACCCTGCTCAAGGGCTACCCCCAACCCTAACCCTGCTCAAGGGCTACCCATAACTCTAACCCTGCTCAAGGGCTACCCATAACCCTAACCCTGCTAGAGGGCTACCCCCAACCCTAACCCTGCTCAAGGGCTACCCATAACCCTAACCCTGCTAGAGGGCTACCCCCAGCCCTAACCCTGCTCAAGGGCTACCCCCAACCCTAACCCTGCTCAAGGGCTACCCATAACCCTAACCCTGCTCAAGGGCTACCCATAACCCTAACCCTGCTCAAGGGCTACCCCCAACCCTAACCCTGCTCAAGGGCTACCCATAACCCTAACCCTGCTCAAGGGCTACCCATAACCCTAACCCTGCTCAAGGGCTACCTCCAACCCTAACCCTGCTCAAGGGCTACCCATAACTCTAACCCTGCTCAAGGGCTACCCATAACCCTAACCCTGCTAGAGGGCTACCCCCAACCCTAACCCTGCTCAAGGGCTACCCATAACTCTAACCCTGCTCAAGGGCTACCCATAACCCTAACCCTGCTAGAGGGCTACCCCCAGCCCTAACCCTGCTCAAGGGCTACCCCCAACCCTAACCCTGCTCAAGGGCTACCCATAACCCTAACCCTGCTCAAGGGCTACCCATAACCCTAACCCTGCTCAAGGGCTACCCCCAACCCTAACCCTGCTCAAGGGCTACCCATAACCCTAACCCTGCTCAAGGGCTACCCATAACCCTAACCCTACTCAAGGGCTACCCCCAACCCTAACCCTGCTAAAAAATTAGTTCTTCCATTGTTTCATCATCGATTCAGATTCGCACTGGGATTTATGGAAAATCAGTGTCTACAATCAAATCACTGAGCTTTAGGAAGCCTCTGGACACAATGTTTTTTTTTTTTTTTGGAATATGCGGTAAACCAATCACAACAGACTGGGCCGTCTGACCGGTCAGAGCAGAGTGAGCGTTTGGCTGAACGTTTTGGTGATGTGCAATGTATATTATGAGAAAATGAAAGTGTTTTTTGACCTTTGACTTTGAATATCTCCAAAACTAAATTAGGAAACTTTAAAATAGCATAATAGGGGCATTTCAAGAATTTCTTTTTTTCATTTTCTTTTCTCTCATTTCTTGTAGGTGAATTGCTGGGAATGGAGTATCTTTACAGCCAGACTGGCAAAACACTAACTCCAGTGCTCCAAAACCCAGAGGAGGAAGACAGGCTGGTGGAGGAAGTTGATGACCAGGATCTGCAAGATGAGGGGTTTGAGGAACAGATCCTGGAGGACATCACAGTTCCAGTGCTGTATGAGGATGACCCCTGCAGTGATCTCGGAAACAGCCCCTCATCTTTGCCTCAGCCTCAGTCCCCAGTATCATTGCCTGAGCCATCCACATCATCTGGTGGAGAAGGACAGCATCTTGCCCCTGCCCCTGCCCCTTCAGTGCTGTCACAGCCATCTGACACTGGAAGCAGTCTCTCTGATGAGGCTCAGGTAAGACACTTTAAGTGCTTTATTTTGTTCAATCTTGTTTTATTCCACATATATTAATATTAATCTGCATTTACTAGGGAGCAGTCATTGGCCCAGATGGCATCGCTGGGTGGGATAAGGTCCAGGATCTGGCTGGTTACCTGGTGGGTCTTCGTGAGGCTGCTTACCTCACTGACCTCCAGATGACAGAGGCCATCCAGCTGTGGACAGCTCTCCCTGATTGCGATAAACAGCGGGTCAACTATCAGTCTCGACATCAGCCTCAGCTGACACATGGGCGCTTTAAGGCTCCAAAGCGGTCCGGTGTCACACCGGGTGTGGAAAGTGTCAAACGTTGTCTGATTGGACATCCTGGGGGTCCAGCACAGTGGCCCAGCACCAGCCGCTTGGTTGAGGCCATTTGTATGAAGCTGTGTGCTTTACACAAGTCGCCAACCAAGAAGGCTGGAGTTTGCACTCCCAGGTGGTCTAAAATCCTCTCAGATTACCACCACATCCGAGAGCTGGTGCTTAATAGTCGCAGGCTGATGGATGAAACAATGATCCAGCTGTTTGAGCTAAACCAGAGGACACTCATTCAGTGGTAAGCATGGCACATTATTTGCTTCAAATAAAATTAATGCTTCTAAACATATATATAATAAATAATTTATTTTTAGGTTTCAACGGCGGCAGAAGAATCAGGAAATGAGTGTCCTTGCTCAGGGACTGATTCCACCTGATCCAATAGGTGTGTCTATTACACAGCTTCCTCCACCGAGGCAGAAACTAAATGAAGCACCATCGACCTCGGGCCCAAGACATACTTTTATCTTTCCGAAAAATCAAGAAGGACAAGCACCTATTCTGCGACCAGGTTGACGGCCCGCTGCTGCAACCAGGGAGTGCCCCATCGCACCTGCCCCCACAACATCAGGACTTGTGCAGCCTATTTCAGCACCTGGGTCATTGATGGGCACACTAGTCCTTAACCCAGACATGACTGTGTCGATGGTGTTTCAGTCTTCAAGTGCTTCAGCATCCAGTGCACGCCCAGCTCTGTCTGCTCCTGTTTCTGCTGCTCCTGTTGCTCCTGTTTCTGCTGCTCCTGTTTCTGCTGCTCCTGTATCTGCTGCACCTGTTTCTGCTGCTCCTGTTTCTGCTGCTCCTGTGTCCCGTTACACCCAGAGGAACAGGCGCCGGCGGGCACAGGAGGAGGAAAGTGGAGTCCATAAGAGGAAGTATGTGCGAGGGGTGTCTTTTAACATGTGCAGCAAATGTGGACAGCCCAAAACGAAAGAGTTTGGCCATAGCCGATATGGTAATGCCACATTTTGCTT
Organism: Pseudorasbora parva; assembly: GCF_024679245.1. NCBI lineage: Eukaryota > Metazoa > Chordata > Actinopteri > Cypriniformes > Gobionidae > Pseudorasbora > Pseudorasbora parva. The sequence goes on along the minus strand of NC_090191.1, from coordinate 12,878,355 downwards.
GCGTGCCTCTGGTGGACAATCTTTGGAAGACTGGTTGGCAGAACAGCGTCAGCAAAATAAACAACAAAGTCCACCTCCTCAATAAACACTTTACTGTATATATTTTGTATATATTACGTGCCCACTTTTTTAAATATTGTCCTGTATATATATGTGTGTGTGTGTGTGTGTGTGTGTGTGTGTGTGTGTGTGTGTGTGTGTGTGTGTGTGTGTGTGTGTGTGTTTGTGTGTGTGTGTGTATTAATTTCAATATTTGTGTGTATATTTTATATTTGTTCAATTTAATAAAACATTTTAAATTTGATGTGTTTTTTATTAGATAAATTAAATCTGATAAATCATATCAATCAAATCATCAACCCCACCCCCCAACACACACAACTTTTTTGAATTCATTTTATTTAACCATAAACATGTAATCAATAGTCCACCTCCTCAATAAACACTTTACTGTAAATATTACGTGCCCATTTTTTAAAATATTGTCCTGTATATATATATATATATATATATATATATATATATATATATATATATATATATATATATATATATATATATATATATATATATATATATATGTGTGTGTGTGTGTGTGTGTGTGTGTACTCATTTCAATATTTGTGTGTATATTTCATATTTGTTCAATTT
>NC_090191.1:12780204-12787704 GCF_024679245.1 Pseudorasbora parva | reverse complement strand
ACGCCTATTTGAGTTCAGGCACACACATTTATCAGATGGACAAAGTTAAAATAGCACAATATGTTTAATATGAGTATTTGTTTAAGTCAGAATAATCCATACATTATTCATTTTTGTTGTTGTTGTTGTTGTTTTACTCAAAAACCCAGATCAACAAAGCATACAGGCCATAAATAGAAGTTTCAAAACTTGTACTGTTGGTTACAAAAAATAAATCACAACATTAGGTGATTATATATGTATTATTATGTATTTATAATCTGCTATAATGTGGCAGTCATTTTGAACCAGAAACACAAAACTAGCTCAAATGAAATGAACACAAAAGGAGTAAAGGAAGTAAAAGATTAGTTTCCCCCTAAAACAAAATCTGTCATCATTTATTTTCCATCAAGCTGTTCCAAACCTGTATGAGTTATTTTGAAGAATGAAGACCGTTAATAATCCTCATTGACTTCCATAGTATTTTTTTGTTTTGTTTTTCCTACTATGGCAGTCAATAGGGACCGTCAACTGTCTGATTACCAATGTGCTTCAAAAGAAACTCATACAGGTTTGGAACAACTTGAGGGAGAGTAAATTATGACATAATTTTAATTTTAGGGGGAACTATCCCTTTAATGCTATATTTCTGGGCTACAATGGCAGTTGGTATTCTATTCTATTAAATTCTTGTTCTATATTGTTTAGGCAACAACATGGCTTCAACTAAGTCACACAAAGGCATGAGCGATGCTGACTGGCTTGCGCGTCTGGAGAGTTTTGCCCGAACTGGAGTTTGGCCATCCAGGGAGGGAAATAGACCTTCTCCCCGACAAAAAAGATGGCATGAGTTATATCAGAAGGTAAATTATGCAGCTAGATTCATGAGCAAACTAATAAACTTGTGTGATAATACATTGTGCTATTTTTTTTATATGTATTAATAAGTAATTATTTACAATGTAAATACAATGTAATATGGTTATAATTATGATGACATGGGTGTCTTGAAATAATGTGTACAACAGTGTCACAGCTATACTTTATATTTATGTTCATAGATAGAAAAGTGCCCTCTGCAAATGAGGGGGCAGACCACCCTTATGAAGGAAGCACAAAAGTGTATTTGTGGATTTCACAAGGTAACTCCAATTAGCCTAGTTCAAGTTGCATAAATAGATGTGTTTGCAATATCAATTTGTCTTTATGTCTAAAGTCATATTATGAATACTGTATAATATTATGTCCCTGGTATATCTTATAAGCATGTATCACAGGTTCATCCACCAGTCACAGTGGAGGCATCACAGAGCACCCCTGCCCAAAGTACACCCTCCAGTGATGTGGCACGTCCTGCAAAGATGGCCAAACTGACATTGTCAATGGTAAGCAGACCTTACTGCAGACATTGAAATATCTCAAACTTTTCCTATAGTGTTACAGGTTTTGTTATCACTAACTATGACAAACCTTTTCAGTTTGAAAAGTCAAGGTTTGGAGGCTCACATGTGGCAGCAGCCAAACCTAATTTGAACATTCAGAGGAAAACATCTCAGGTTAATATGAAAGAATTAGTTAGACATCACTTTATCACTACATAATTTTGTTTAATAAAAAAACATTTTGCGATCCCCTTAATAGATTATTCATAATGTTTGACTCCACAGACCAGTTCAGCCGCAGCTTCATGCCCACCCTCTCATCCTTGTCCTCCTCCTCCTCCTCCTCCTCCTCCTTCTCCTCCATCCCCCAAACCCCATCGGCCTGTCATTCAGTCCTCCTCATCCTTCTTCCTTCCTCCAGCCCAGAGATCACAGCGGATCAAAGAAACAGCAACACCATCAACTAATTCTGAGTCTGCTGTTGTGAGGGGCCCAGTAAGATGTCATTCAAAATACAAACATGCCTTCATCATTTAATGCTCTCTTACGCCTGCTTCACACATACTCCGACTGCAGTTCATATGCAGTGCGTGCTGCAGTACGTATGCGATGCAGGAGCAGTGCCTGCTATTGTGCTTTCACATATGCTACGTTTGCAGTGCGCAACTTAACCGCAGTTGAGTACTACAAACACAGCATTTATTCATAATTTTTTATTTCAAATCCAAAAGTTGTTAATGACTATGGCTTGTCAGCATTGCAATTCTCTTTGTATACACTCTTTTATAGATGTCATGTTTAAACGCACAACATTTAAACGTTATATTAAATTAATTACTTTATATTTATATAGCCTAGAACTTTATATTTATATATTATATTGCTTACACAAGTGGCAAAACATAGGCTATAGCTTATATAATGACAAACATTTTAAATTAGAACTTACAATAGACAAAAAAAGTCGTCTCTCGTTATTTCTTTCATTTTTAAATCTTTTAAAAAAAATTTTTTTTACAAGAAATCCTGCAGGTCATAAAGAACTTTGTTTTTCCACCTCCAAGAAAGGACGAGTGCTCTCCATTATGTCTCTTTGTTTACCTAAATGCCAGGTAAGGGACATTTTCCTTGCTTTACCCGAGGCAAAAGGCCATGTGTTGACTTTGAAACAGAGTAGACTTTAAGTCCACCGCATCAATGCATGTTTATTTTAGTGCGAACAATGCACTGACCTTTAATTCAGCGCGTGCAGCAAAAAAATAGTGAACGCTCTAACCGGTTAACATGGGTACGGAAACAAATACGCACTGCAAACAGAGTATGTGTGAAACAGGCATTATTTAAGGCAGGTTAGGGCTACCCTAACCCTAGGCCTAGCCTAACCCTTATTTAAACCAGTGTTTTTGATAATATCAGCAGGTCTCATCTCAGCCAGAAGACCCTGCAGATCTCCCACTACTGTGGCCACAGACAATGCCACAGCAGGACCAGAAGTGGGTGTCGGAAGCACTTTTTAGGGTTAACGCAAAAGGAAAGCAGGAGCTGCGTGAAAACCTTCAGTTGTGGTATGACCCCCCACCACCAGCCCTGTTGTACCACCAAGCCCCAACACCTGATAGATTTTTTTCACAGCGACTCTTGCTCTGGATGCCGTATAGGCTATGGAAGGTACGACTCCAGTGTACTAACCCTGCCTGTGCCAGTTATCAGCTGTGTGGTGGTGGTCTGCACAGGAGGGTACGACAGGTGTTAGATATTGACAGATACTACAACCTGGTGACAGAGACCCTGATCTGTACCAGGTGTAGAACCAGCTACCTGTCCTGGAGTCATGCTGTGCTGCAGCAATTGGACCTGGCCCATCGATCTGAATTTAGAATCATTCTCACACGCAAGTAATTACTTTGCAGTCATATGTGCTCATATGCTACCTTTGATAAATATATACTACTATAATTAGATACTTGATAATAAGATACTTGAATGATTACTTTTTTCCAAGGTATGCCTGTGACATTCGAGTTATTCGTTTGTTGCGTGAGAGGGGCATGGGAAATGGCCCAGTGAGGATCATCGGCCAGCTGAAGGAGAACCACACTGAGGAGTGGTTACAACGTGTGTCTCGGTACACATCGATGTGTGTGGCCTTTTTGGATAATCCTGGCCTGCTTCCACTGCACTTTCAGGAGCCGCCACCACTTGTTCCAGTACCTAGCTACAAATGGCTTCTCACTGTTTACAGTCAGGACATCCTCAACAGGCTCGATCACATCAAGGCCAGCATTACATCCACATATGGATCGATTTTAAAAATGGACTCAACTAAGAAGGTCAGAGGAGCTGCTTTAATGACTGTACCGTTATCTATAATGTATTGTTAGACCAAAAGAGCTTTATTTGTAAATTTTACTCATTCAATGTATGTTGTATTATTTACTATGTTTATTGTTTCTTTCAGATCACGAAGAAGTTGAGTGGGCCTGCGAAAGGCACAGCACAGTGGCTTACCTCAGTTGGCAATGAGGTAGGTCAGGTGCTGATGAGTGTCCTGACTGCGAATGAAGGAGCTGGGTTAGACCTCATGGCTGCAGGACTCGTGGAGAGATACCAGAGAGCTGGTGTTGATCCTCCCACTATCTTATATGTGGACTGTGACTGTTGCAAGGAAGTGGGAGAGACTAAACTGAAGAGGAGGTTCAGTGGCTGGCCCAATATCATCATCCGCCTAGACATTTGGCATTTTATGCGGCGTCTGGCAGTAGGGTGCACAACTGATGCCCACCAGTTGTATCCTACTTTTATGTCTAGGTTGTCGTCATGTATTTTTGAGTGGGATGCAGGGGATCTCACTCTGCTGAGAAGGGCAAAGAAGGAGCAACTCACCCAACAGGGCTGGCCTGCAATGACGGAGGCAGAGATTGACCGTCATATAAGCAAAGATGAGCTGGCCCAACACTGCAGGAGAAGAACACGAGGAGAGGAAACAACTATGCGCCTCCTTGATATGCTCATCAGAGAGCTCATGGGTGGCAAGGGGAATGACGCCCTTGGTGTTCCTCTCCTTGACAGTGTAAGGATGCAGCACATCTGGCAAGTCCAGAGGCGGCACATTACCTGTATTCAGGACCCTCCAGATGTGCCCCTCTACACGGAAACTGGAACCATAAACAAGGGCGGGATTGTTCTAAAGACATATAGGTGTGCCAGAGGCTCCACTTCCCTGGAATCATTTCACTGCCACCTAAACAGATTTATTCCAGGTTTGTCATGACAGAATAGACCATATCTTGCCACTAATTCCTGTTTATTTATATACTTGCAGTAAACCAATTGCATTTTCTCTTTTGTAGTTTCTTAAAACAATGTTTGGCTTTCTATTTCTTATTCTAGGGAATAGCGCAAACAGCCTGAACTTCCAGATTTACCTCCTGGAAGGTTTGTTACGCTGGAATCAGGACCGGGCTGCAGCTGCTGTTGCAGGTGGAGGTGGAGGTTCAACCCTGCGTACTTACACAGGGGAGCTGGTTTACTCTGTCAACGAGAACTACAATAAGTTGTATGGCAGGAAATTGGTCACTAGCTTCACTCCACCTGCAGTTTACACAGGTAAACATATTTTGATCAATGCAGTTCACTAGGTAGCATGTTTTTGTTAAAACTGCAAGTGATTTTGGTCAATAATGTCATTTTGACAGATCAGAGAAAAATTATACTATCAGAATTTTTGCATACTGGACTCTTTGTTGTAGGTTTCAGGGAAAATAAATGACATACTAGAATATAGAGTAATTCTGTCTTTTTACAATGTCCTCTGAGTTACATATTTTTTGTTTATGCAGAAGCTGAATATTTATTTAAAAATATTTACTACATTTCAGAATAAACCTTTCTGATTCATTTCCTTTAAAATGTTTTCTGTTACAAATATTTCCTCAGGGGAGCTCATTGGAGTGCAGTACTTGTTGAGGCAGAATAGTCAGCCCCTGGAGGACATGTGCCCTACCTCTGATAGGACCTCTCAGTTGCTGGAGGAGATAAATGTGGAGGAGCAAGTGGAAGAGGATGAGGGTTTCATTGATTTGTTGGGAGAGGAAGCCACAGTGGCAAATCTTGTGGCATCAGATGACCTGTTCCTTTCAAGTCCACCAGTTCTACCCACTGCACCTCTGCCCTGTGTCCAAGCTCCACCCGCTGCACCTCTGCCCTGTGCCCAAGCTCCACTCGCTGCCCCTCTGCCCTGTGTCCAAGCTCCACCCACTGCACCTCTGCCCTATGTCCAAGCTCCACCCGCTGCACCTCTGCCCTATGTCCAAGCTCCACCCGCTGCACCTCTGCCCTATGTCCAAGCTCCACCCACTGCACCTCTGCCCTTGGTCCAAGCTTCACCTGCTGCACTTCTGCCCTATGTCCAAGCTCCACCCACTGCACCTCTGCCCTTGGTACAAGCTCCACCCGCTGCACCTCTGCCCTTGGTCCAAGCTTCACCTGCTGCACTTCTGCCCTATGTCCAAGCTCCACCCACTGCACCTCTGCCCTTGGTACAAGCTCCACCCGCTGCACCTCTGCCCTTGGTCCAAGCCTCACCTGCTGCACTTCTGCCCTATGTCCAAGCTCCACCCACTGCACCTCTGCCCTGTGTCCAAGCTCCACCCACTGCACCTCTGCCCTGTGTCCAAGCTCCACCCGCTGCACCTCTGCCCTGTGTCCAAGCTCCACCCGCTGCACCTCTGCCCTGTGTCCAAGCTCCACCCGCTGCACCTCTGCCCTGTGTCCAGACTCCACCCGCTGCACCTCTGCCCTGTGTCCAAGCTCCACCCGCTGCCCCTCTGCCCTGTGTCCAAGCTCCTCCCGCTGCACCTCTGCCCTTGGTCCAAGCTTCACCTGCTGCACTTCTGCCCTATGTCCCAGCTCCACCCGCTGCACCTCTGCCCTGTGTCCAGACTCCACCCGCTGCACCTCTGCCCTGTGTCCAAGCTCCACCCGCTGCCCCTCTGCCCTGTGTCCAAGCTCCTCCCGCTGCACCTCTGCCCTTGGTCCAAGCTTCACCTGCTGCACTTCTGCCCTATGTCCCAGCTCCACCCGCTGCACCTCTGCCCTGTGTCCAGACTCCATCAGCTGCACCTCTGCCCTCAGCAATGGTAAAATTTCCTTTTCTAGACAAATTGTTACTCATTTAGTCATTCACCCTCAAGCAGCAAATTCACAAACTCACAAATTTCACAAAGCATGTAATTACCTAACCAACAGTTATATTTTTTTAGGCTGTTGACGAGCACTGTATTCCTGGAATGGACCGGGTGGATGAGTTGGCGGAGTATCTGGTAGAGCTGCGCACACGGACGGGCCTCACACTTACTAACCAACAAGCTGCGATCATTGTGGGTTTGTGGCAGAACCTGGACCAATTTGATAAAGACAAGGTCATGTATGCTGCTCGTTATCAAGACAGGCTGCTTACAGGACGTTTTAGGTCCCCTAAAAAGAAAGCTGTCTTCACTCCTGGCGTCGAAAGCACAAAGAGGTGTGTTTTGGGTTCTAGCGGTTCTCCAGCACAGTGGCCTAAGTGCTGTCGCCTTGTTGAATTAATCTTCATAAGGCTATGTAACATCCACCGAAGCCCCAAAAAACAGCGGACAGAATCTCTGTCCAGATGGGATCTCATTCTTCGAGATTATAGAAAAATTCGGCAGCTAATCTTGAGCAATGGAACTGTAATGAGCGAAACAACCCTTCAGCTAGTGGAGGTTAACCAAAGGACCCTTACAACGTGGCACAATGAACGTTTAAAGGGTCAGGAGGTCTCAGTGCTGTTGCAAGGGTTGAAGCTTCCAGAGGCACGTCCAGTGGCATTGGATGCTCTGCCTCCAGCACGAGTGCAGCCTGTTGTGCCTCCACAATATAGCCACCAGCTGCATCACTACCAGATGCCACCAGACACAGCTGGACAGGCAAAGACGAAGTTCAGGAAAATCCAGCCCTCATCAACCTGCACATCTGCCACACCAACTGCCACGTTCCACCAGCCAAGGACAATTTTTCCAAAGCCGACAGCAACACACCCATTGTTTCCTGACACACCCACTGCCCCTGTTGGGTCTCAGATGCTACTGTTGCCCTGCCCAGCCCCATGTTCAGC
>NC_090191.1:12765204-12772704 GCF_024679245.1 Pseudorasbora parva | reverse complement strand
CTTGTTTATTCCGCTCAGGTATGCTGATCATATTTTCTTAATGAAATACTAGTGTAGCCTATGTCTTCCGTTTGTTTATTAGCTAAATTAAATTAAACGGGCATAAAATGTAACAGTTTACCCTCCTATTGTGTATGTTTCGGTCGAATTCGGTTCTTAGCCCAAGTGTAACATAACATTACGCATATTTTCCTAATGAAATATTATTGTAGCCTATATCTTCCGTTTGTTTTTTAGCTAAATTAAATTAAACGGGCATTACATGTAACAGTTTACCCTCCTATTGTGTATGTTTCGGTCGAATTCGGTTCTTAGCCCAAGTGTAACATTACGCCTATTTGAGTTCAGGCACATACAAGCCCATTTATCAGATGGACAAAGTTAAAATAGCACAATATGTTTAATATGAGTATTTGTTTAAGTCAGAATAATCCATACATTATTCATTTTTGTTGTTGTTGTTGTTGTTGTTTTACTCCAAAACCCAGATCAACAAAGCATACAGGCCATAAATAGAAGTTTCAAAACTTGTACTGTTGGTTACAAAAAATAAATCACAACATTAGGTGATTATATATGTATTATTATGTATTTATAATCTGCTATAATGTGGCAGTCATTTTGAACCAGAAACACAAAACTAGCTCAAATGAAATGAAAACAAAAGGAGTAAAGGAAGTAAAAGATTAGTTTCCCCCTAAAACAAAATCTGTCATCATTTGTTTTCCATCAAGCTGTTCCAAACCTGTATGAGTTATTTTGAAGAATGAAGACCGTTAATAATCCTCATTGACTTCCATAGTATTTTTTTGTTTTGTTTTTCCTACTATGGCAGTCAATAGGGACCGTCAACTGTCTGGTTACCAATGTGCTTCAAAAGAAACTCATACAGGTTTGGAACAACTTGAGGGAGAGTAAATTATGACATAATTTTAATTTTAGGGGGAACTATCCCTTTAATGCTATATTTCTGGGCTACAATGGCAGTTGGTATTCTATTCTATTAAATTCTTGTTCTATATTGTTTAGGCAACAACATGGCTTCAACTAAGTCACACAAAGGCATGAGCGATGCTGACTGGCTTGCGCGTCTGGAGAGTTTTGCCCGAACTGGAGTTTGGCCATCCAGGGAGGGAAATAGACCTTCTCCCCGACAAAAAAGATGGCATGAGTTATATCAGAAGGTAAATTATGCAGCTAGATTCATGAGCAAACTAATAAACTTGTGTGATAATACATTGTGCTATTTTTTTTATATGTATGAATAAGTAATTATTTACAATGTAAATACAATGTAATATGGTTATAATTATGATGACATGGGTGTCTTGAAATAATGTGTACAACAGTGTCACAGCTATACTTTATATTTATGTTCATAGATAGAAAAGTGCCCTCTGCAAATGAGGGGGCAGACCACCCTTATGAAGGAAGCACAAAAGTGTATTTGTGGATTTCACAAGGTAACTCCAATTAGCCTAGTTCAAGTTGCATAAATAGATGTGTTTGCAATATCAATTTGTCTTTATGTCTAAAGTCATATTATGAATACTGTATAATATTATGTCCCTGGTATATCTTATAAGCATGTATCACAGGTTCATCCACCAGTCACAGTGGAGGCATCACAGAGCACCCCTGCCCAAAGTACACCCTCCAGTGATGTGGCACGTCCTGCAAAGATGGCCAAACTGACATTGTCAATGGTAAGCAGACCTTACTGCAGACATTGAAATATCTCAAACTTTTCCTATAGTGTTACAGGTGTTGTTATCACTAACTATGACAAACCTTTTCAGTTTGAAAAGTCAAGGTTTGGAGGCTCACATGTGGCAGCAGCCAAACCTAATTTGAACATTCAGAGGAAAACATCTCAGGTTAATATGAAAGAATTAGTTAGACATCACTTTATCACTACATAATTTTGTTTAATAAAAAAACATTTTGCGATCCCCTTAATAGATTATTCATAATGTTTGACTCCACAGACCAGTTCAGCCGCAGCTTCATGCCCACCCTCTCATCCTTGTCCTCCTCCTCCTCCTCCTTCTCCTCCATCCCCCAAACCCCATCGGCCTGTCATTCAGTCCTCCTCATCCTTCTTCCTTCCTCCAGCCCAGAGATCACAACGGATCAAAGAAACAGCAACACCATCAACTGATTCTGAGTCTGCTGTTGTGAGGGGCCCAGTAAGATGTCATTCAAAATACAAACATGCCATCATCATTTAATGCTCTCTTATGCCTGCTTCACACATACTCCGACTGCAGTTCATATGCAGTGCGTGCTGCAGTACGTATGCGATGCAGGAGCAGTGCCTGCTATTGTGCTTTCACATATGCCACGTTTGCAGTGCGCAACTTAACCGCAGTTGAGTACTACAAACACAGCATTTATTCATAATTTTTTATTTCAAATCCAAAAGTTGTTAATGACTATGGCTTGTCAGCATTGCAATTCTCTTTGTATACACTCTTTTATAGATGTCATGTTTAAACGCACAACATTTAAACGTTATATTAAATTAATTACTTTATATTTATATAGCCTAGAACTTTATATTTATATATTATATTGCTTACACAAGTGGCAAAACATAGGCTATAGCTTATATAATGACAAACATTTTAAATTAGAACTTACAATAGACAAAAAAAGTCGTCTCTCGTTATTTCTTTCATTTTTAAATCTTTTAAAAAAAATTTTTTTTACAAGAAATCCTGCAGGTCATAAAGAACTTTGTTTTTCCACCTCCAAGAAAGGACGAGTGCTCTCCATTATGTCTCTTTGTTTACCTAAATGCCAGGTAAGGGACATTTTCCTTGCTTTACCCGAGGCAAAAGGCCATGTGTTGACTTTGAAACAGAGTAGACTTTAAGTCCACCGCATCAATGCATGTTTATTTTAGTGCGAACAATGCACTGACCTTTAATTCAGCGCGTGCAGCAAAAAAATAGTGAACGCTCTAACCGGTTAACATGGGTACGGAAACAAATACGCACTGCAAACAGAGTATGTGGGAAACAGGCATTATTTAAGGCAGGTTAGGGCTACCCTAACCCTAGGCCTAGCCTAACCCTTATTTAAACCAGTGTTTTTGATAATATCAGCAGGTCTCATCTCAGCCAGAAGACCCTGCAGATCTCCCACTACTGTGGCCACAGACAATGCCACAGCAGGACCAGAAGTGGGTGTCGGAAGCACTTTTTAGGGTTAACGCAAAAGGAAAGCAGGAGCTGCGTGAAAACCTTCAGTTGTGGTATGACCCCCCACCACCAGCCCTGTTGTACCACCAAGCCCCAACACCTGATAGATTTTTTTCACAGCGACTCTTGCTCTGGATGCCGTATAGGCTATGGAAGGTACGACTCCAGTGTACTAACCCTGCCTGTGCCAGTTATCAGCTGTGTGGTGGTGGTCTGCACAGGAGGGTACGACAGGTGTTAGATATTGACAGATACTACAACCTGGTGACAGAGACCCTGATCTGTACCAGGTGTAGAACCAGCTACCTGTCCTGGAGTCATGCTGTGCTGCAGCAATTGGACCTGGCCCATCGATCTGAATTTAGAATCATTCTCACACGCAAGTAATTACTTTGCAGTCATATGTGCTCATATGCTACCTTTGATAAATATATACTACTATAATTAGATACTTGATAATAAGATACTTGAATGATTACTTTTTTCCAAGGTATGCCTGTGACATTCGAGTTATTCGTTTGTTGCGTGAGAGGGGCATGGGAAATGGCCCAGTGAGGATCATCGGCCAGCTGAAGGAGAACCACACTGAGGAGTGGTTACAACGTGTGTCTCGGTACACATCGATGTGTGTGGCCTTTTTGGATAATCCTGGCCTGCTTCCACTGCACTTTCAGGAGCCGCCACCACTTGTTCCAGTACCTAGCTACAAATGGCTTCTCACTGTTTACAGTCAGGACATCCTCAACAGGCTCGATCACATCAAGGCCAGCATTACATCCACATATGGATCGATTTTAAAAATGGACTCAACTAAGAAGGTCAGAGGAGCTGCTTTAATGACTGTACCGTTATCTATAATGTATTGTTAGACCAAAAGAGCTTTATTTGTAAATTTTACTCATTCAATGTATGTTGTATTATTTACTATGTTTATTGTTTCTTTCAGATCACGAAGAAGTTGAGTGGGCCTGCGAAAGGCACAGCACAGTGGCTTACCTCAGTTGGCAATGAGGTAGGTCAGGTGCTGATGAGTGTCCTGACTGCGAATGAAGGAGCTGGGTTAGACCTCATGGCTGCAGGACTCGTGGAGAGATACCAGAGAGCTGGTGTTGATCCTCCCACTATCTTATATGTGGACTGTGACTGTTGCAAGGAAGTGGGAGAGACTAAACTGAAGAGGAGGTTCAGTGGCTGGCCCAATATCATCATCCGCCTAGACATTTGGCATTTTATGCGGCGTCTGGCAGTAGGGTGCACAACTGATGCCCACCAGTTGTATCCTACTTTTATGTCTAGGTTGTCGTCATGTATTTTTGAGTGGGATGCAGGGGATCTCACTCTGCTGAGAAGGGCAAAGAAGGAGCAACTCACCCAACAGGGCTGGCCTGCAATGACGGAGGCAGAGATTGACCGTCATATAAGCAAAGATGAGCTGGCCCAACACTGCAGGAGAAGAACACGAGGAGAGGAAACAACTATGCGCCTCCTTGATATGCTCATCAGAGAGCTCATGGGTGGCAAGGGGAATGACGCCCTTGGTGTTCCTCTCCTTGACAGTGTAAGGATGCAGCACATCTGGCAAGTCCAGAGGCGGCACATTACCTGTATTCAGGACCCTCCAGATGTGCCCCTCTACACGGAAACTGGAACCATAAACAAGGGCGGGATTGTTCTAAAGACATATAGGTGTGCCAGAGGCTCCACTTCCCTGGAATCATTTCACTGCCACCTAAACAGATTTATTCCAGGTTTGTCATGACAGAATAGACCATATCTTGCCACTAATTCCTGTTTATTTATATACTTGCAGTAAACCAATTGCATTTTCTCTTTTGTAGTTTCTTAAAACAATGTTTGGCTTTCTATTTCTTATTCTAGGGAATAGCGCAAACAGCCTGAACTTCCAGATTTACCTCCTGGAAGGTTTGTTACGCTGGAATCAGGACCGGGCTGCAGCTGCTGTTGCAGGTGGAGGTGGAGGTTCAACCCTGCGTACTTACACAGGGGAGCTGGTTTACTCTGTCAACGAGAACTACAATAAGTTGTATGGCAGGAAATTGGTCACTAGCTTCACTCCACCTGCAGTTTACACAGGTAAACATATTTTGATCAATGCAGTTCACTAGGTAGCATGTTTTTGTTAAAACTGCAAGTGATTTTGGTCAATAATGTCATTTTGACAGATCAGAGAAAAATTATACTATCAGAATTTTTGCATACTGGACTCTTTGTTGTAGGTTTCAGGGAAAATAAATGACATACTAGAATATAGAGTAATTCTGTCTTTTTACAATGTCCTCTGAGTTACATATTTTTTGTTTATGCAGAAGCTGAATATTTATTTAAAAATATTTACTACATTTCAGAATAAACCTTTCTGATTCATTTCCTTTAAAATGTTTTCTGTTACAAATATTTCCTCAGGGGAGCTCATTGGAGTGCAGTACTTGTTGAGGCAGAATAGTCAGCCCCTGGAGGACATGTGCCCTACCTCTGATAGGACCTCTCAGTTGCTGGAGGAGATAAATGTGGAGGAGCAAGTGGAAGAGGATGAGGGTTTCATTGATTTGTTGGGAGAGGAAGCCACAGTGGCAAATCTTGTGGCATCAGATGACTTGTTCCTTTCAAGTCCACCAGTTCTACCCACTGCACCTCTGCCCTGTGTCCAAGCTCCACCCGCTGCACCTCTGCCCTGTGTCCAAGCTCCACTCGCTGCCCCTCTGCCCTGTGTCCAAGCTCCACCCACTGCACCTCTGCCCTATGTCCAAGCTCCACCCGCTGCACCTCTGCCCTATGTCCAAGCTCCACCCGCTGCACCTCTGCCCTATGTCCAAGCTCCACCCACTGCACCTCTGCCCTTGGTCCAAGCTTCACCTGCTGCACTTCTGCCCTATGTCCAAGCTCCACCCACTGCACCTCTGCCCTTGGTACAAGCTCCACCCGCTGCACCTCTGCCCTTGGTCCAAGCTTCACCTGCTGCACTTCTGCCCTATGTCCAAGCTCCACCCACTGCACCTCTGCCCTTGGTACAAGCTCCACCCGCTGCACCTCTGCCCTTGGTCCAAGCCTCACCTGCTGCACTTCTGCCCTATGTCCAAGCTCCACCCACTGCACCTCTGCCCTGTGTCCAAGCTCCACCCACTGCACCTCTGCCCTGTGTCCAAGCTCCACCCGCTGCACCTCTGCCCTGTGTCCAAGCTCCACCCGCTGCACCTCTGCCCTGTGTCCAAGCTCCACCCGCTGCACCTCTGCCCTGTGTCCAGACTCCACCCGCTGCACCTCTGCCCTGTGTCCAAGCTCCACCTGCTGCCCCTCTGCCCTGTGTCCAAGCTCCTCCCGCTGCCCCTCTGCCCTTGGTCCAAGCTTCACCTGCTGCACTTCTGCCCTTGGTCCAAGCTTCACCTGCTGCACTTCTGCCCTATGTCCCAGCTCCACCCGCTGCACCTCTGCCCTGTGTCCAGACTCCATCAGCTGCACCTCTGCCCTCAGCAATGGTAAAATTTCCTTTTCTAGACAAATTGTTACTCATTTAGTCATTCACCCTCAAGCAGCAAATTCACAAACTCACAAATTTCACAAAGCATGTAATTACCTAACCAACAGTTATATTTTTTTAGGCTGTTGACGAGCACTGTATTCCTGGAATGGACCGGGTGGATGAGTTGGCGGAGTATCTGGTAGAGCTGCGCACACAGACGGGCCTCACACTTACTAACCAACAAGCTGCGATCATTGTGGGTTTGTGGCAGAACCTGGACCAATTTGATAAAGACAAGGTCATGTATGCTGCTCGTTATCAAGACAGGCTGCTTACAGGATGTTTTAGGTCCCCTAAAAAGAAAGCTGTCTTCACTCCTGGCGTCGAAAGCACAAAGAGGTGTGTTTTGGGTTCTAGCGGTTCTCCAGCACAGTGGCCTAAGTGCTGTCGCCTTGTTGAATTAATCTTCATAAGGCTATGTAACATCCACCGAAGCCCCAAAAAACAGCGGACAGAATCTCTGTCCAGATGGGATCTCATTCTTCGAGATTATAGAAAAATTCGGCAGCTAATCTTGAGCAATGGAACTGTAATGAGCGAAACAACCCTTCAGCTAGTGGAGGTTAACCAAAGGACCCTTACAACGTGGCACAATGAACGTTTAAAGGGTCAGGAGGTCTCAGTGCTGTTGCAAGGGTTGAAGCTTCCAGAGGCACGTCCAGTGGCATTGGATGCTCTGCCTCCAGCACGAGTGCAGCCTGTTGTGCCTCCACAATATAGCCACCAGCTGCATCACTACCAGATGCCACCAGACAC
>NC_090191.1:12732704-12740204 GCF_024679245.1 Pseudorasbora parva | reverse complement strand
TAAAAACCTAGGACAGGACATAATGAGACAGATATAACAAAACAACATTGTAAATACAAAGCAAAAACAAGTTTTGGTTTTTACATGTGATTAAGTGTGGTTGGTCTGTGTGTGTGTATATATATATATATATATATATATATATATATATATATATATATATATATATATATATATATATATATATATATATATGTAGTTACACACTTAACGGACAGGTACTGTTCGATTTCTTGAGGTAATAGTCACTTTCTGAGTTTCATTTCAGAAAATGTACGCATACCCTGTTTTTCGCCGCCAAACGCCAACATCAAGCCGACTCCTCATGGCGCCATCGGCGGAGGCGAAGCGCCTTGAAAATGTGGAGTCTGGAAGGGCCAAACCGAAAGAGGAGGTGCTGACAGAGGCCAGTACTTATGTCTGCACAAACGGTGGCGACCCCAATGACCAGTTTTTAGTACTGGCTCACTGCAAACTTCAGTTTGGGAAGTACCAGGGCCAGAGATTTAGATGGCTCCTGGAAAACTCACTGGAGTATGCAGTTTATTTGGTGCTCAGCATTTCCACTGAGAAAGCGCAGACAAACCCATTGTCAGAAAATAAACAGCTGTTTCTACAGTACACTTCTGATATTAGAGAGATGGCAGAAGAAGTGGAGAAGTACAAGAGGAAGCAGGATATGCAAGCAGAAGCCCGGGCAACTGGAGACCAGGGCTGCTTGATGGTGGAGTTTGGAGACTTCCAGGGTCGGTCCATGAAGGAAGTTTATGAGGACCAGAGCAAGGAGGCAAAGGACCTCATCAGGTACCTGGTTAAGGCAGATGCCAGGCCCAACACCAACATGGCCCTTTTTAAGGCGTACGTCCTGAAAAGACAGGCTTCTGCTGTGGGCACCAGTGGACATCAGCCTGCACGTCCACCTGCACGTCCACCTGCTGCCGCCACTGTCTCTGTACCTCCACCCTCAGCCTCCAGTACCTCTGCACCTCCACCCTCAGACATCCGAACTGGTGTACAACAGACCGCCACTGTGAAAGCGCTGTTGGCACGTGGCAAACATTTGTCTCCTTCACAGCTGGCGAGAAAAATCATGTCACCAGTTAAACCCTGTGAGTAGTGAGTGTAAATATCGAATTTCCCATACAGCAGTTCAACATGTATTTATTTATCGTTATGGCAAACTTGTCATGTTTCTAGATCCATTACCGCAGTCCACTTTACCTCCTCCAGCAGCAGAACCTTCAACCAAACGTTTGGCCCAAAGGCAGATTTTCACTACTGGTAAGTAAGCACCATCTTGCATACGTTTGTCTTTTGTGTATTGTTCACAGTAATAGTTTTTACATTTCTGCTCCAGGCACTCCTGTTCCCACTGCTGAAGAAGATGATGAGGAGCTGGTATTTGCTGCATCCCAATGTGAAGCACAGCTAAATACAGGTGTGGCATATGACAAATGCCAATATTGTTAACATGTTCAGTTACAAGTCACTTATAAGTTATTTGTTAATGATAAATTAATAATTTACAAAACATGACTATACAATAATAAATCATTATTAATAAGTAATACGCTAACCATTTATAAATGTTAGTGTTAAGACACTTATAAGTTTTTGGTTTAATGATGAACTAATAATTTACTATAATCATATAAATATAACTTATTAAAAAGTGGTTTGCAAACAATATACAAATTTGCTGTAAGTTATGGTAAAAAATATAAATCATTATTTGAGTCTATTTAAGTATTTTAAGTATTTAGGTCAAACTTGTTTCAGTATCGTCTCTGATAATGGTTAATCTTAAACAAGTAATGAATAGACCATTAGTAAATGATCATTATAAGCTTGTCTGTGTTCAAACGCACAAACATGCAGAATTCGTAGGAATACTTTATAATTGGCACAGAACTTAATAGGTAACCAGTGTAGAGACGATAAAATTGGTATTATATGAACATATTTTCTTGTCCTAGTAAGAACTCAAACGTTTGGACACATCACTATTTGTAATGTTTTTGATCAAAAATACAGAAAAAAAGTAATATTGTGATATATTATTACAATTTAAAATAATTGGTTTTCAATTTATTATACTTTAAATGATCATTTATTTCTGTGATCAAAGCTGAATTTTCAGTATCGTTCCTCCAGTCTTTAGTGTCACATGATCCTTCAGAAATAATTTTAATATGATGATTCATTTTCAAAGTTGTTAATATTTTTTCATAACCTGTGAAACTTTTTTATAATACTTTGATGAATAAAAAGTAAAAAAGAAAAGAAAAAAAGAAGCAAAATGTTTTAAAAATAGAAATCTTTTGTAACAGCGATAAACTCTACTGGTCAGTCATTTGGGGTCAGTAATTTTTTTTCTTTCTTTTTTTGTAATAAATCAATAATTTTATTCAGCAAGGATGTGTTCAATTAATAAAAATTGATAGTAAACGAGATTTATATTATTTTAAAAATGTTTTTATTCTGAATAAATGCAGTTCTTTTGAACCTTTTATTCATCAAATATATTAGTCAGCAGAACTGTCTCCAACACTCGTAATGAATAATCATATTAGAATGATTTCTGAAGGATCATGATCACTGAAGACTGGAGGAACCATCCTGAACATCAAACCATCCTGAAAACCAAATATTTTAAATTGTAATAATATATCACAATATTAAAAAAATATTCTGTATTTTTGATCAAATGATGTGCAAAAGAAACTTCTTTCAAAAACATTACAAATAGTAATGTGTCCAAACTTTTGGCCTGTACTGTATGCGTATATATATATATATATATATATATATATATATATATATATATATATATATATATATATATATATATATATATATATATATATATATATATATATATATATATATATATATATATATACAGGATTTACAGTATTGCATACCACTTAATAATAATTTATGAATGTATTAAGTAATAATTAATAAATTACTTATAACTGAATTAACAAAACATTTATAAAATGTTAGCATATTACTTATTAAACATTAATAAATGTATAGTTATGTTTTGTAAATTCATCAACTAATAACTTATAAGTGACTTATAACTGTACATTTTTTAAAGTGTTACCCAAATGTTATAAGAATGTTTTGTAAAAACACAAAAAATCTATTTGTTTTTAATATTTTTTGTTTAAAATACAGAATTATGTCACATCATGCTTCAAGCAGGATGCATTCTTTGAGTGCACTTCTTCAAAACCGTAAGGATGTCCAAAGGTGTCGGGGTATTTATTTGCGTTTCCGAACTTACCCGTTGTGAAACAATCGCCGGATAACTTTTTCACTCCGCTTGCTCTTCTCACTCACTCTTTAGCTACCCCTGAGCAGACAGGATCATGGAGTTTCATTGTTCTAATGATTAGTGGAACAGTTTTTTCCTTACTGTATATTTGTGCATGCTTCGTGTCTGAATTAATCGTGCCTCATTTTCCTTACTCCATTTCATCTAATCCTCATCCTCAAAGAGCTTTATTGATTCCATATTCCTTACATCAATAAAGTGTACACTGCGTTCTTTGCTTTTTAACACTAGTACCATTTTCTTCACTGTTAATGATTATTAATACTTGTCCAAAATTATTGCTTCGCAGGCTGTTTGTGGGCTGAATTTTTGGCATATTACTATCAAATGCAGCAGTCATGCTTATATTGTTTTTTGTTACTATTCACTCAGAGGCCTGTGCTGGTCCGTCTCCATCAGCGGAAACTGCAAAACCACCAGATCTTCAACATCATCACCCACCAGCTGAGCTTCCAGTTCATTGGAAAGATCATCTTCCACCTTTCCAACATGAGTGGATCCGGAACACACTGTTTAAGGCCAACCTTCGAACCGGCAAGCCAGAACTAGTGTCCCAGCTGAAGCTTTGGTGGTACCCTCCTCAGCCCCCTTTAATTAACACTCAGCCACCCGCCTCACACGACCTCTTCTTCTGTCGGCCCCTTTTCTTATGGATGCCGCTGAAGATGTGGTTATTTCCCCTTGTCTGTGTTCGCGTAGACTGTGTTAAGCACAGACTGACAGCGGCAGGACTTTATCGCACCGTGCGCAAGGTCTTGGACATCGACGGGTGGTATGACCTTGCCACTGAGTATCTGGAGTGCAAACGCTGCAAAAAGAAATATCCTGCCTGGTCCGAGGACATCTTAGGGCAGCTGGATATGGGCCACCGCAGTCAGTTTCCAGCTTTGCTGACATACAGGTAATTCTTAACGACAATCATTCATTATTAGGCGCTTTTATTTGTGTGTTTTTTTTGCATGATTATACTGTTGTTTTCTTAGATACTCATGTGACAACCGGGTGCTGAGGATGATGAGGGAGAGGACACTGGGCAACAGTGTGACTCAGCTTTACAAGAAGCTGATGGAGCAGCACAGTGAGGCATGGACACAGCGTGTCCTGCAGTACTTGACTGCCTGCGAACCATTTACAAGGTCCTCCCTTGTGCAGCCTCCTGTGTTTGCTGAGCCTCCCCTTTTACCTGCCCTACCTAAACCTAAGTGGCTGTTAGCAGTGTACGCCAGGGATGTTCTGGGGCGTTTGCACGAGGTCAAGGGCAAAATTACATCCATCTTTGGCTGTGTTCTCAAGATGGACTCCACAAAAAAGGTATCACAGCCCTGTTTGTATCAAGATATTTGCCAGACATGGATATGTACACAGACATAATGAACACGGTTTTTGACCCTTTTATTTTTCCCTATAGGTCACAAAGAAACTGGCTGGTGCTGCTTCAGGAACAGCTGCCTGGTGCACAAATGTGGGGAACGAACACGGCCAAGTCCTTGTCTCTGTGCTAACAGCTGCCGAAGGACATGGACTGGACTCCATGGCAGCTGGTTTGATGAAACGCTACCGGGAGGCAGGAGAGGCAGCCCCAAAAGTAATGTACGTGGACAGAGATTGCTGCAGTCAGCATGGCCAGTCTCGAGTGAAGGTCCTGTTTTCGGAGTGGGATGAGCTTGAAGTGCGCCTTGACATCTGGCATTTCATGCGGCGATTTGCTGCAGGTGTCACGACAGAGGCTCATCCTCTCTATGGGATCTTCATGGCACGTCTGTCCACGTGCATCTTTCAGTGGGATCCAGAGGATGTGGCTGCTCTTCGCCATGCAAAGGAAGGTGAGCTGGCGGCAAAGAAGACTGGACACATCTCCGGAAAGGCGGTCAGTGCTCGCATTACAAGGAGGGAGTTGGCACTGCACTGCCGAAGGAAGACCAGGGGGATGGAGGAGACGACCAGATCAATCGGATCACTGATTGATCTGTTTGACAGTGCGGCCGGGAAGGACACTCTGGGAGTTCCTCTGCTGGACCACGAAAGGATCCAGCGGATATGGAAAGAACAGCAGAAGCATGTACAGTGTATCCAAGATCCAGAGAACTTTCCACTGTACATGAAGACAGGGACACTGAAGAAGGGTGGTGTGGAGCTGTGCTGCTACAGGTGTGCCCGTGGCTCTACCTCCTTGGAGTCATTCCACCTGCACCTGAACCGTTTTATTCCAGGTATTACATACATATTTAATTACTTACTAATTGAATTACTAATTTAAAATATAAGCACTGTAACTGCTTCCATTACTTTAACGTAATGGCACATTAATAAATGTCACACTCTACAGTAATTTTACAGTTCTTTTCTGATGTCATAAGCATTGACAAAGCTGTCTTGCCTGACAATCACTAGTAACTAATGACAATTTTTTATCTAAATTACATAACTCTATTACATGCAACCAGTTACTTCATAGCACATCATGTGTAGTACATATGTGACATATAATACCCTTTTTTGTTTATTTAACTTTTAGGAACCAGTGCCAGTGATGCGCATTTTCAGGCTTATCTCCTTGAGGGCTTGATGCGTTGGAATGATGACCGGATGGATGAAGCCATAAAAGGACCTTCATCTATCCGGTCATATGGCAGTGCCATGAGAGAGGCTGTGGACCAGCTTAGCCGAACAGTCTTTGGGAAACCCTGGGATGAGCGCTATCGGCCTCCTGGAGCATATACAGGCAAGAAATTAATTTTTTATTTCTATTTTAGCCTTTAATGTACTAGACAAAATATTAAAGAGCCCCTATTATTTTTTTCTGAAAATTACCTTTCATGTAGTAAGTAAAAAAAAAACTTCTCAAGGGCTAGCCCCAGCCCTAACCCTGCTCAAGAGCTACCCATAACCCTAACCCTGCTCAAGGGCTACCCCCAACCCTAACCCTGCTCAAGGGCTACCCCCAGCCCTAACCCTGCTCAAGGGCTACCCCCAACCCTAACCCTGCTCAAGGGCTACCCCCAACCATAACCCTGCTCAAGGGCTACCCATAACCCTAACCCTGCTCAAGGTTAAAAAATTAGTTCTACCATTGTTTCATCATCGATTCAGATTTGCACTGGGATTTATGGAAAATCAGTGTCTACAATCAAATCACTGAGCTTTAGGAAGCCTCTGGACACAATGTTTTTTTTTTTTTTTTGGAATATGCGGTAAACCAATCACAACAGACTGGGCTGTCTGACCGGTCAGAGCAGAGTGAGCGTTTGGCTGAACGTTTTGGTGATGTGCAATGTATATTATGAGAAAATGAAAGTTTTTTTTGACCTTTGACTTTGAATATCTCCAAAACTAAATTAGGAAACTTTAAAATAGCATAATAGGGGCATTTTAAGAATTTCTTTTTTTCACTTTCTTTTCTCTCATTTCTTGTAGGCGAATTGCTGGGAATGGAGTATCTTTACAGCCAGACTGGCAAAACACTAACTCCAGTGCTCCAAAACCCAGAGGAGGAAGACAGGCTGGTGGAGGAAGTTGATGACCAGGATCTGCAAGATGAGGGGTTTGAGGAACAGATCCTGGAGGACATCACAGTTCCAGTGCTGTATGAGGATGACCCCTGCAGTGATCTCGGAAACAGCCCCTCATCTTTGCCTCAGCCTCAGTCCCCAGTATCATTGGCTGAGCCATCCACATCATCTGGTGGAGAAGGACAGCATCTTGCCCCTGCCCCTTCAGTGCTGTCACAGCCATCTGACACTGGAAGCAGTCTCTCTGATGAGGCTCAGGTAAGACACTTTAAGTGCTTTATTTAAGTTCAATCTTGTTTTATTCCACATATATTAATATTAATCTGCATTTAATAGGGAGCAGTCATTGGCCCAGATGGCATCGCTGGGTGGGATAAGGTCCAGGATCTGGCTGGTTACCTGGTGGGTCTTCGTGAGGCTGCTTACCTAACTGACCTCCAGATGACAGAGGCCATCCAGCTGTGGACAGCTCTCCCTGATTGTGATAAACAGCGGGTCAACTATCAGTCTCGACATCAGCCTCAGCTGACACATGGGCGCTTTAAGGCTCCAAAGCGGTCCGGTGTCACACCGGGTGTGGAAAGTGTCAAACGTTGTCTGATTGGACATCCTGGGGGTCCAGCACAGTGGCCCAGCACCAGCCGC
>NC_090191.1:12500204-12510204 GCF_024679245.1 Pseudorasbora parva | reverse complement strand
GTGCGCAGGAGCCCATCCAAGAAAAAAACTTTTACACAGCAGTCATCCTCAAAAGCACGTCTCGGGAGTTCCCCTTGAAGTAAAAGGCCAAGTGGCCACCTTGAGAATGCGGGCATCGATCCCGCTACCTCTCGCATGCTAAGCGAGCACTCTACCATTTGAGCTAATTCCCCTTGGCATCAGAGAGAAGGTGTCCATTGCCCTCAAAGACACCGGTGAGGACAGAGCCCTAGCATGTGTGCAGGTGCTGCATCGGACTTTTCGATCTTTAGCAGTGTTTGCAGCCAGGCAGCAGCTCTACCGTATAACGAGTTGGCTCGTTGGTCTAGGGGTATGATTCTCGCTTTGGGTGCGAGAGGTCCCGGGTTCAAATCCCGGACGAGCCCGTGCTTCTGCATTTAATCGCTTTGGTCTCATTAGGGTCACGGGCAAGCAGGAATATTTCTGGGAAACTGGTGATCGAAGCTTTTCAAAGTGAGGCCGGTTAGCTCAGTTGGTTAGAGCGTGGTGCTAATAACGCCAAGGTCGCGGGTTCGATCCCCGTACGGGCCACTCTTTTGCTCTCTGGGACCTTCAGCTTTTGCGCTTTTCACAAGTGATGGCCGGTCTCACAGAAATCCCTGCTGGCACGCCTGCTGCCAGACCTGGCCGAAATGGCGGTACCTGACAACCACAAGTCTGTAAAATCAATCCAATAGCATACCGAGTTCAATCTTTCAAAAACCAATTAAATTGCGAACTCCATTTTTGCCCGTCCAATGAAATGGCAAGGTCCATTTTTCATACTCCAATCACCGCGCGTAGTCCATCTTTGAGCATTCCATCCAATCTCCGCGTTGCGAACTCCATCTTTGCTTGTCCAATGAAATGGCGAGGTTCATTTTTCATACTCCAATCACCGCGCGTAGTCCATCTTTGAGCATTCCATCCAATCTCCGCGTTACGAACTCCATCTTTTCTTGTCCAATGAAATGGCGAGGTTCATTTTTCGTTACTCCATTCACCGCACGAGAGTCGATGAGCACATTCGATACGCTTTCGCTTGTTTATTCCGCTCAGGTATGCTGATCATATTTTCTTAATGAAATACTAGTGTAGCCTATGTCTTCCGTTTGTTTATTAGCTAAATTAAATTAAACGGGCATAAAATGTAACAGTTTACCCTCCTATTGTGTATGTTTCGGTCGAATTCGGTTCTTAGCCCAAGTGTAACATAACATTACGCATATTTTCCTAATGAAATATTATTGTAGCCTATATCTTCCGTTTGTTTTTTAGCTAAATTAAATTAAACGGGCATTACATGTAACAGTTTACCCTCCTATTGTGTATGTTTCGGTCGAATTCGGTTCTTAGCCCAAGTGTAACATAACATTAACTTACGCCTATTTGAGTTCAGGCACATACAAGCCCATTTATCAGATGGACAAAGTTAAAATAGCACAATATGTTTAATATGAGTATTTGTTTAAGTCAGAATAATCCATACATTATTCATTTTTGTTGTTGTTGTTGTTGTTGTTGTTGTTGTTGTTGTTGTTGTTGTTGTTGTTGTTGTTGTTTTACTCAAAAACCCAGATCAACAAAGCATACAGGCCATAAATAGAAGTTTCAAAACTTGTACTGTTGGTTACAAAAAATAAATCACAACATTAGGTGATTATATATGTATTATTATGTATTTATAATCTGCTATAATATGGCAGTCATTTTGAACCAGAAACACAAAACTAGCTCAAATGAAATGAACACAAAAGGAGTAAAGGAAGTAAAAGATTAGTTTCCCCCTAAAACAAAATATGTCATCATTTGTTTTCCATCAAGCTGTTCCAAACCTGTATGAGTTATTTTGAAGAATGAAGACCGTTAATAATCCTCATTGACTTCCATAGTATTTTTTTGTTTTGTTTTTCCTACTATGGCAGTCAATAGGGACCGTCAACTGTCTGGTTACCAATGTGCTTCAAAAGAAACTCATACAGGTTTGGAACAACTTGAGGGAGAGTAAATTATGACATAATTTTAATTTTAGGGGGAACTATCC
The DNA here is from genome assembly GCF_024679245.1 of Pseudorasbora parva. Taxonomy (NCBI): domain Eukaryota; kingdom Metazoa; phylum Chordata; class Actinopteri; order Cypriniformes; family Gobionidae; genus Pseudorasbora; species Pseudorasbora parva. The sequence continues at coordinate 12,508,160 of NC_090191.1, read as the reverse complement.
CTTTAATGCTATATTTCTGGGCTACAATGGCAGTTGGTATTCTATTCTATTAAATTCTTGTTCTATATTGTTTAGGCAACAACATGGCTTCAACTAAGTCACACAAAGGCATGAGCGATGCTGACTGGCTTGCGCGTCTGGAGAGTTTTGCCCGAACTGGAGTTTGGCCATCCAGGGAGGGAAATAGACCTTCTCCCCGACAAAAAAGATGGCATGAGTTATATCAGAAGGTAAATTATGCAGCTAGATTCATGAGCAAACTAATAAACTTGTGTGATAATACATTGTGCTATTTTTTTTATATGTATGAATAAGTAATTATTTACAATGTAAATACAATGTAATATGGTTATAATTATGATGACATGGGTGTCTTGAAATAATGTGTACAACAGTGTCACAGCTATACTTTATATTTATGTTCATAGATAGAAAAGTGCCCTCTGCAAATGAGGGGGCAGACCACCCTTATGAAGGAAGCACAAAAGTGTATTTGTGGATTTCACAAGGTAACTCCAATTAGCCTAGTTCAAGTTGCATAAATAGATGTGTTCGCAATATCAATTTGTCTTTATGTCTAAAGTCATATTATGAATACTGTATAATATTATGTCCCTGGTATATCTTATAAGCATGTATCACAGGTTCATCCACCAGTCACAGTGGAGGCATCACAGAGCACCCCTGCCCAAAGTACACCCTCCAGTGATGTGGCCCGTCCTGCAAAGATGGCCAAACTGACATTGTCAATGGTAAGCAGACCTTACTGCAGACATTGAAATATCTCAAACTTTTCCTATAGTGTTACAGGTGTTGTTATCACTAACTATGACAAACCTTTTCAGTTTGAAAAGTCAAGGTTTGGAGGCTCACATGTGGCAGCAGCCAAACCTAATTTGAACATTCAGAGGAAAACATCTCAGGTTAATATGAAAGAATTAGTTAGACATCACTTTATCACTACATAATTTTGTTTAATAAAAAAACATTTTGCGATCCCCTTAATAGATTATTCATAATGTTTGACTCCACAGACCAGTTCAGCCGCAGCTTCATGCCCACCCTCTCATCCTTGTCCTCCTCCTCCTCCTCCTTCTCCTCCATCCCCCAAACCCCATCGGCCTGTCATTCAGTCCTCCTCATCCTTCTTCCTTCCTCCAGCCCAGAGATCACAACGGATCAAAGAAACAGCAACACCATCAACTAATTCTGAGTCTGCTGTTGTGAGGGGCCCAGTAAGATGTCATTCAAAATACAAACATGCCTTCATCATTTAATGCTCTCTTATGCCTGCTTCACACATACTCCGACTGCAGTTCATATGCAGTGCGTGCTGCAGTACGTATGCGATGCAGGAGCAGTGCCTGCTATTGTGCTTTCACATATGCCACGTTTGCAGTGCGCAACTTAACCGCAGTTGAGTACTACAAACACAGCATTTATTCATAATTTTTTATTTCAAATCCAAAAGTTGTTAATGACTATGGCTTGTCAGCATTGCAATTCTCTTTGTATACACTCTTTTATAGATGTCATGTTTAAACGCACAACATTTAAACGTTATATTAAATTAATTACTTTATATTTATATAGCCTAGAACTTTATATTTATATATTATATTGCTTACACAAGTGGCAAAACATAGGCTATAGCTTATATAATGACAAACATTTTAAATTAGAACTTACAATAGACAAAAAAAGTCGTCTCTCGTTATTTCTTTCATTTTTAAATCTTTTAAAAAAAATTTTTTTTACAAGAAATCCTGCAGGTCATAAAGAACTTTGTTTTTCCACCTCCAAGAAAGGACGAGTGCTCTCCATTATGTCTCTTTGTTTACCTAAATGCCAGGTAAGGGACATTTTCCTTGCTTTACCCGAGGCAAAAGGCCATGTGTTGACTTTGAAACAGAGTAGACTTTAAGTCCACCGCATCAATGCATGTTTATTTTAGTGCGAACAATGCACTGACCTTTAATTCAGCGCGTGCAGCAAAAAAATAGTGAACGCTCTAACCGGTTAACATGGGTACGGAAACAAATACGCACTGCAAACAGAGTATGTGTGAAACAGGCATTATTTAAGGCAGGTTAGGGCTACCCTAACCCTAGGCCTAGCCTAACCCTTATTTAAACCAGTGTTTTTGATAATATCAGCAGGTCTCATCTCAGCCAGAAGACCCTGCAGATCTCCCACTACTGTGGCCACAGACAATGCCACAGCAGGACCAGAAGTGGGTGTCGGAAGCACTTTTAAGGGTTAACGCAAAAGGAAAGCAGGAGCTGCGTGAAAACCTTCAGTTGTGGTATGACCCCCCACCACCAGCCCTGTTGTACCACCAAGCCCCAACACCTGATAGATTTTTTTCACAGCGACTCTTGCTCTGGATGCCGTATAGGCTATGGAAGGTACGACTCCAGTGTACTAACCCTGCCTGTGCCAGTTATCAGCTGTGTGGTGGTGGTCTGCACAGGAGGGTACGACAGGTGTTAGATATTGACAGATACTACAACCTGGTGACAGAGACCCTGATCTGTACCAGGTGTAGAACCAGCTACCTGTCCTGGAGTCATGCTGTGCTGCAGCAATTGGACCTGGCCCATCGATCTGAATTTAGAATCATTCTCACACGCAAGTAATTACTTTGCAGTCATATGTGCTCATATGCTACCTTTGATAAATATATACTACTATAATTAGATACTTGATAATAAGATACTTGAATGATTACTTTTTTCCAAGGTATGCCTGTGACATTCGAGTTATTCGTTTGTTGCGTGAGAGGGGCATGGGAAATGGCCCAGTGAGGATCATCGGCCAGCTGAAGGAGAACCACACTGAGGAGTGGTTACAACGTGTGTCTCGGTACACATCGATGTGTGTGGCCTTTTTGGATAATCCTGGCCTGCTTCCACTGCACTTTCAGGAGCCGCCACCACTTGTTCCAGTACCTAGCTACAAATGGCTTCTCACTGTTTACAGTCAGGACATCCTCAACAGGCTCGATCACATCAAGGCCAGCATTACATCCACATATGGATCGATTTTAAAAATGGACTCAACTAAGAAGGTCAGAGGAGCTGCTTTAATGACTGTACCGTTATCTATAATGTATTGTTAGACCAAAAGAGCTTTATTTGTAAATTTTACTCATTCAATGTATGTTGTATTATTTACTATGTTTATTGTTTCTTTCAGATCACGAAGAAGTTGAGTGGGCCTGCGAAAGGCACAGCACAGTGGCTTACCTCAGTTGGCAATGAGGTAGGTCAGGTGCTGATGAGTGTCCTGACTGCGAATGAAGGAGCTGGGTTAGACCTCATGGCTGCAGGACTCGTGGAGAGATACCAGAGAGCTGGTGTTGATCCTCCCACTATCTTATATGTGGACTGTGACTGTTGCAAGGAAGTGGGAGAGACTAAACTGAAGAGGAGGTTCAGTGGCTGGCCCAATATCATCATCCGCCTAGACATTTGGCATTTTATGCGGCGTCTGGCAGTAGGGTGCACAACTGATGCCCACCAGTTGTATCCTACTTTTATGTCTAGGTTGTCGTCATGTATTTTTGAGTGGGATGCAGGGGATCTCACTCTGCTGAGAAGGGCAAAGAAGGAGCAACTCACCCAACAGGGCTGGCCTGCAATGACGGAGGCAGAGATTGACCGTCATATAAGCAAAGATGAGCTGGCCCAACACTGCAGGAGAAGAACACGAGGAGAGGAAACAACTATGCGCCTCCTTGATATGCTCATCAGAGAGCTCATGGGTGGCAAGGGGAATGACGCCCTTGGTGTTCCTCTCCTTGACAGTGTAAGGATGCAGCACATCTGGCAAGTCCAGAGGCGGCACATTACCTGTATTCAGGACCCTCCAGATGTGCCCCTCTACACGGAAACTGGAACCATAAACAAGGGCGGGATTGTTCTAAAAACATATAGGTGTGCCAGAGGCTCCACTTCCCTGGAATCATTTCACTGCCACCTAAACAGATTTATTCCAGGTTTGTCATGACAGAATAGACCATATCTTGCCACTAATTCCTGTTTATTTATATACTTGCAGTAAACCAATTGCATTTTCTCTTTTGTAGTTTCTTAAAACAATGTTTGGCTTTCTATTTCTTATACTAGGGAATAGCGCAAACAGCCTGAACTTCCAGATTTACCTCCTGGAAGGTTTGTTACGCTGGAATCAGGACCGGGCTGCAGCTGCTGTTGCAGGTGGAGGTGGAGGTTCAACCCTGCGTACTTACACAGGGGAGCTGGTTTACTCTGTCAACGAGAACTACAATAAGTTGTATGGCAGGAAATTGGTCACTAGCTTCACTCCACCTGCAGTTTACACAGGTAAACATATTTTGATCAATGCAGTTCACTAGGTAGCATGTTTTTGTTAAAACTGCAAGTGATTTTGGTCAATAATGTCATTTTGACAGATCAGAGAAAAATTATACTATCAGAATTTTTGCATACTGGACTCTTTGTTGTAGGTTTCAGGGAAAATAAATTACATACTAGAATATAGAGTAATTCTGTCTTTTTACAATGTCCTCTGAGTTACATATTTTTTGTTTATGCAGAAGCTGAATATTTATTTAAAAATATTTACTACATTTCAGAATAAACCTTTCTGATTCATTTCCTTTAAAATGTTTTCTGTTACAAATATTTCCTCAGGGGAGCTCATTGGAGTGCAGTACTTGTTGAGGCAGAATAGTCAGCCCCTGGAGGACATGTGCCCTACCTCTGATAGGACCTCTCAGTTGCTGGAGGAGATAAATGTGGAGGAGCAAGTGGAAGAGGATGAGGGTTTCATTGATTTGTTGGGAGAGGAAGCCACAGTGGCAAATCTTGTGGCATCAGATGACTTGTTCCTTTCAAGTCCACCAGTTCTACCCACTGCACCTCTGCCCTGTGTCCAAGCTCCACCCGCTGCACCTCTGCCCTGTGTCCAAGCTCCACTCGCTGCCCCTCTGCCCTGTGTCCAAGCTCCACCCGCTGCACCTCTGCCCTATGTACAAGCTCCACCCACTGCACCTCTGCCCTTGGTCCAAGCTTCACCTGCTGCACTTCTGCCCTATGTTCAAGCTCCACCCACTGCACCTCTGCCCTTGGTACAAGCTCCACCCGCTGCACCTCTGCCCTTGGTCCAAGCTTCACCTGCTGCACTTCTGCCCTATGTCCAAGCTCCACCCACTGCACCTCTGCCCTTGGTACAAGCTCCACCCGCTGCACCTCTGCCCTTGGTCCAAGCCTCACCTGCTGCACTTCTGCCCTATGTCCAAGCTCCACCCACTGCACCTCTGCCCTGTGTCCAAGCTCCACCCGCTGCACCTCTGCCCTGTGTCCAAGCCTCACCTGCTGCACTTCTGCCCTATGTCCAAGCTCCACCCGCTGCACCTCTGCCCTGTGTCCAAGCTCCACCCGCTGCACCTCTGCCCTGTGTCCAAGCTCCACCCGCTGCACCTCTGCCCTGTGTCCAGACTCCACCCGCTGCACCTCTGCCCTGTGTCCAAGCTCCACCTGCTGCCCCTCTGCCCTGTGTCCAAGCTCCTCCCGCTGCCCCTCTGCCCTTGGTCCAAGCTTCACCTGCTGCACTTCTGCCCTTGGTCCAAGCTTCACCCGCTGCACCTCTGCCCTGTGTCCAGACTCCATCAGCTGCACCTCTGCCCTCAGCAATGGTAAAATTTCCTTTTCTAGACAAATTGTTACTCATTTAGTCATTCACCCTCAAGCAGCAAATTCACAAACTCACAAATTTCACAAAGCATGTAATTACCTAACCAACAGTTATATTTTTTTAGGCTGTTGACGAGCACTGTATTCCTGGAATGGACCGGGTGGATGAGTTGGCGGAGTATCTGGTAGAGCTGCGCACACAGACGGGCCTCACACTTACTAACCAACAAGCTGCGATCATTGTGGGTTTGTGGCAGAACCTGGACCAATTTGATAAAGACAAGGTCATGTATGCTGCTCGTTATCAAGACAGGCTGCTTACAGGACGTTTTAGGTCCCCTAAAAAGAAAGCTGTCTTCACTCCTGGCGTCGAAAGCACAAAGAGGTGTGTTTTGGGTTCTAGCGGTTCTCCAGCACAGTGGCCTAAGTGCTGTCGCCTTGTTGAATTAATCTTCATAAGGCTATGTAACATCCACCGAAGCCCCAAAAAACAGCGGACAGAATCTCTGTCCAGATGGGATCTCATTCTTCGAGATTATAGAAAAATTCGGCAGCTAATCTTGAGCAATGGAACTGTAATGAGCGAAACAACCCTTCAGCTAGTGGAGGTTAACCAAAGGACCCTTACAACGTGGCACAATGAACGTTTAAAGGGTCAGGAGGTCTCAGTGCTGTTGCAAGGGTTGAAGCTTCCAGAGGCACGTCCAGTGGCATTGGATGCTCTGCCTCCAGCACGAGTGCAGCCTGTTGTGCCTCCACAATATAGCCACCAGCTGCATCACTACCAGATGCCACCAGACACAGCTGGACAGGCAAAGACGAAGTTCAGGAAAATCCAGCCCTCATCAACCTGCACATCTGCCACACCAACTGCCACGTTCCACCAGCCAAGGACAATTTTTCCAAAGCCAACAGCAACACACCCATTGTTTCCTGACACACCCACTGCCCCTGTTGGGTCTCAGATGCTACTGTTGCCCTGCCCAGCCCCATGTTCAGCCATTAACCCTGGAGCAATTTCCTCTGACCCACCTGCAAAAGACACAGCCACCCCAACCAAGCGGTCATACAATCGCTCTGTAAAATCAAATACGTGCAGAAAGTGTGGCCAATTTCGCACACAAGAAACTGGCCATAGCCAGTACAAAGGCAAAATATTTTGCCCAAATAAAGAAACAGTCACTAAGCAGCAGTGGTTACAGAATATGAGAAAATAACACACTTGTTTCTGTGATACATTCTGTTCTTTATCTTCCAGCCATATTTAATGCTAAAGTATTATACTGTGCACTTGTTTTTAAATTGTATGATTATTATTATTATTATTATTAAAGTTTTATGTGTAGAAGAAACAATATTAAGTATGTGTATATGTGAGTATGTATAACGATATGTATACATACACTATAATATATAAATATATAATAACTATTTAACATATTATATACTATTATAAAAAACTATTATATATTTTTATTTATATATGCAAGTACAGTACATATACCTATATATTTTTTATATACCTATATATTTAATTAACAATAGCCTATTTTTTTGTTGTTTATAAAATTATTTTGCTATTATATATTTTTATTTATATATGCAAGTACAGTACATATAAACGTCTTTTTATATACCTATATATTTAATTAACAATAGCCTATTATTTTGTCGTTCCATGCTGTGAATTCAGTACTTTTCCAGATTTTTGTAAATATGTATATAGTAAATAAATCTAGTTCTCCAAGAAGACTGGTGGTTTGTGTTTATTTGTTTTATTGCATGTAATGACAATCAGTGTCAAGTAACAGGGGGTTAGATGCAGTAATAAGGTGGTTATTTTGTTCCTACTGACATGGGAAATGATTAATGTAGCATTAATAAATGAATTTGGACAAATTACCATCTTAGTATTATGGATAAAATGTTATAATGAATTACAACGGAGAAATCTAACTTAGAAACAAACCTATTGATAAAATCAATATACGCATTACATTCAAAATCAAACTTGGAAACGAAAATTGATAGAATCAAATACACGCATTAAATCGTGACGGAGGCTGGATTCGAACCTATGACTTCCTGAATTTCTTCCCTTTTTTCTTCCCCTTTCTCCCCCTTCTTCCCCTTCTTATACGGACTATTCTTCCCCAGCTTTAGCTCAGTTGGGAGAGCGTTAGACTGAAGATCTAAAGGTCCCTGGTTCGATCCCGGGTTTCGGCAGAGGAACAGTGACTGTGTGCTTTTGGTCGAGGGGCTGCAGTGTCCAAACGCC
>NC_090191.1:12475204-12495204 GCF_024679245.1 Pseudorasbora parva | reverse complement strand
GGCTGGGTGGGGGCAAACTGAAGCGTCTCGCAACTGCTGTCGTACCTGTGAAATTGGCTGTCTGGAACCGATTCGGAATTGGCAAAACATGGGCTCAAAAAGCAAAGCCTTCGCTGGCTCGTTGGTATTGCGCTTCTAGGCTGATTGACTTAACTCTATGCTGCTCTGTGAGAAAAGCCAGCCAACGCCAAGGTTCCATGGTGTAATGGTTAGCACTCTGGACTCTGAATCCAGCGATCCGAGTTCAAATCTCGGTGGGACCTGCTTTTGCCAGGAATGTGCGCAGGAGCCCATCCAAGAAAAAAACTTTTACACAGCAGTCATCCTCAAAAGCACGTCTCGGGAGTTCCCCTTGAAGTAAAAGGCCAAGTGGCCACCTTGAGAATGCGGGCATCGATCCCGCTACCTCTCGCATGCTAAGCGAGCACTCTACCATTTGAGCTAATTCCCCTTGGCATCAGAGAGAAGGTGTCCATTGCCCTCAAAGACACCGGTGAGGACAGAGCCCTAGCATGTGTGCAGGTGCTGCATCGGACTTTTCGATCTTTAGCAGTGTTTGCAGCCAGGCAGCAGCTCTACCGTATAACGAGTTGGCTCGTTGGTCTAGGGGTATGATTCTCGCTTTGGGTGCGAGAGGTCCCGGGTTCAAATCCCGGACGAGCCCGTGCTTCTGCATTTAATCGCTTTGGTCTCATTAGGGTCACGGGCAAGCAGGAATATTTCTGGGAAACTGGTGATCGAAGCTTTTCAAAGTGAGGCCGGTTAGCTCAGTTGGTTAGAGCGTGGTGCTAATAACGCCAAGGTCGCGGGTTCGATCCCCGTACGGGCCACTCTTTTGCTCTCTGGGACCTTCAGCTTTTGCGCTTTTCACAAGTGATGGCCGGTCTCACAGAAATCCCTGCTGGCACGCCTGCTGCCAGACCTGGCCGAAATGGCGGTACCTGACAACCACAAGTCTGTAAAATCAATCCAATAGCATACCGAGTTCAATCTTTCAAAAACCAATTAAATTGCGAACTCCATTTTTGCCCGTCCAATGAAATGGCAAGGTCCATTTTTCATACTCCAATCACCGCGCGTAGTCCATCTTTGAGCATTCCATCCAATCTCCGCGTTGCGAACTCCATCTTTGCTTGTCCAATGAAATGGCGAGGTTCATTTTTCATACTCCAATCACCGCGCGTAGTCCATCTTTGAGCATTCCATCCAATCTCCGCGTTACGAACTCCATCTTTTCTTGTCCAATGAAATGGCGAGGTTCATTTTTCGTTACTCCATTCACCGCACGAGAGTCGATGAGCACATTCGATACGCTTTCGCTTGTTTATTCCGCTCAGGTATGCTGATCATATTTTCTTAATGAAATACTAGTGTAGCCTATGTCTTCCGTTTGTTTATTAGCTAAATTAAATTAAACGGGCATAAAATGTAACAGTTTACCCTCCTATTGTGTATGTTTCGGTCGAATTCGGTTCTTAGCCCAAGTGTAACATAACATTACGCATATTTTCCTAATGAAATATTATTGTAGCCTATATCTTCCGTTTGTTTTTTAGCTAAATTAAATTAAACGGGCATTACATGTAACAGTTTACCCTCCTATTGTGTATGTTTCGGTCGAATTCGGTTCTTAGCCCAAGTGTAACATAACATTAACTTACGCCTATTTGAGTTCAGGCACATACAAGCCCATTTATCAGATGGACAAAGTTAAAATAGCACAATATGTTTAATATGAGTATTTGTTTAAGTCAGAATAATCCATACATTATTCATTTTTGTTGTTGTTGTTGTTGTTGTTGTTGTTGTTGTTGTTGTTGTTTTACTCAAAAACCCAGATCAACAAAGCATACAGGCCATAAATAGAAGTTTCAAAACTTGTACTGTTGGTTACAAAAAATAAATCACAACATTAGGTGATTATATATGTATTATTATGTATTTATAATCTGCTATAATATGGCAGTCATTTTGAACCAGAAACACAAAACTAGCTCAAATGAAATGAACACAAAAGGAGTAAAGGAAGTAAAAGATTAGTTTCCCCCTAAAACAAAATCTGTCATCATTTGTTTTCCATCAAGCTGTTCCAAACCTGTATGAGTTATTTTGAAGAATGAAGACCGTTAATAATCCTCATTGACTTCCATAGTATTTTTTTGTTTTGTTTTTCCTACTATGGCAGTCAATAGGGACCGTCAACTGTCTGGTTACCAATGTGCTTCAAAAGAAACTCATACAGGTTTGGAACAACTTGAGGGAGAGTAAATTATGACATAATTTTAATTTTAGGGGGAACTATCCCTTTAATGCTATATTTCTGGGCTACAATGGCAGTTGGTATTCTATTCTATTAAATTCTTGTTCTATATTGTTTAGGCAACAACATGGCTTCAACTAAGTCACACAAAGGCATGAGCGATGCTGACTGGCTTGCGCGTCTGGAGAGTTTTGCCCGAACTGGAGTTTGGCCATCCAGGGAGGGAAATAGACCTTCTCCCCGACAAAAAAGATGGCATGAGTTATATCAGAAGGTAAATTATGCAGCTAGATTCATGAGCAAACTAATAAACTTGTGTGATAATACATTGTGCTATTTTTTTTATATGTATGAATAAGTAATTATTTACAATGTAAATACAATGTAATATGGTTATAATTATGATGACATGGGTGTCTTGAAATAATGTGTACAACAGTGTCACAGCTATACTTTATATTTATGTTCATAGATAGAAAAGTGCCCTCTGCAAATGAGGGGGCAGACCACCCTTATGAAGGAAGCACAAAAGTGTATTTGTGGATTTCACAAGGTAACTCCAATTAGCCTAGTTCAAGTTGCATAAATAGATGTGTTCGCAATATCAATTTGTCTTTATGTCTAAAGTCATATTATGAATACTGTATAATATTATGTCCCTGGTATATCTTATAAGCATGTATCACAGGTTCATCCACCAGTCACAGTGGAGGCATCACAGAGCACCCCTGCCCAAAGTACACCCTCCAGTGATGTGGCACGTCCTGCAAAGATGGCCAAACTGACATTGTCAATGGTAAGCAGACCTTACTGCAGACATTGAAATATCTCAAACTTTTCCTATAGTGTTACAGGTGTTGTTATCACTAACTATGACAAACCTTTTCAGTTTGAAAAGTCAAGGTTTGGAGGCTCACATGTGGCAGCAGCCAAACCTAATTTGAACATTCAGAGGAAAACATCTCAGGTTAATATGAAAGAATTAGTTAGACATCACTTTATCACTACATAATTTTGTTTAATAAAAAAACATTTTGCGATCCCCTTAATAGATTATTCATAATGTTTGACTCCACAGACCAGTTCAGCCGCAGCTTCATGCCCACCCTCTCATCCTTGTCCTCCTCCTCCTCCTCCTTCTCCTCCATCCCCCAAACCCCATCGGCCTGTCATTCAGTCCTCCTCATCCTTCTTCCTTCCTCCAGCCCAGAGATCACAACGGATCAAAGAAACAGCAACACCATCAACTAATTCTGAGTCTGCTGTTGTGAGGGGCCCAGTAAGATGTCATTCAAAATACAAACATGCCTTCATCATTTAATGCTCTCTTATGCCTGCTTCACACATACTCCGACTGCAGTTCATATGCAGTGCGTGCTGCAGTACGTATGCGATGCAGGAGCAGTGCCTGCTATTGTGCTTTCACATATGCCACGTTTGCAGTGCGCAACTTAACCGCAGTTGAGTACTACAAACACAGCATTTATTCATAATTTTTTATTTCAAATCCAAAAGTTGTTAATGACTATGGCTTGTCAGCATTGCAATTCTCTTTGTATACACTCTTTTATAGATGTCATGTTTAAACGCACAACATTTAAACGTTATATTAAATTAATTACTTTATATTTATATAGCCTAGAACTTTATATTTATATATTATATTGCTTACACAAGTGGCAAAACATAGGCTATAGCTTATATAATGACAAACATTTTAAATTAGAACTTACAATAGACAAAAAAAGTCGTCTCTCGTTATTTCTTTCATTTTTAAATCTTTTAAAAAAAAATTTTTTTACAAGAAATCCTGCAGGTCATAAAGAACTTTGTTTTTCCACCTCCAAGAAAGGACGAGTGCTCTCCATTATGTCTCTTTGTTTACCTAAATGCCAGGTAAGGGACATTTTCCTTGCTTTACCCGAGGCAAAAGGCCATGTGTTGACTTTGAAACAGAGTAGACTTTAAGTCCACCGCATCAATGCATGTTTATTTTAGTGCGAACAATGCACTGACCTTTAATTCAGCACGTGCAGCAAAAAAATAGTGAACGCTCTAACCGGTTAACATGGGTACGGAAACAAATACGCACTGCAAACAGAGTATGTGTGAAACAGGCATTATTTAAGGCAGGTTAGGGCTACCCTAACCCTAGGCCTAGCCTAACCCTTATTTAAACCAGTGTTTTTGATAATATCAGCAGGTCTCATCTCAGCCAGAAGACCCTGCAGATCTCCCACTACTGTGGCCACAGACAATGCCACAGCAGGACCAGAAGTGGGTGTCGGAAGCACTTTTAAGGGTTAACGCAAAAGGAAAGCAGGAGCTGCGTGAAAACCTTCAGTTGTGGTATGACCCCCCACCACCAGCCCTGTTGTACCACCAAGCCCCAACACCTGATAGATTTTTTTCACAGCGACTCTTGCTCTGGATGCCGTATAGGCTATGGAAGGTACGACTCCAGTGTACTAACCCTGCCTGTGCCAGTTATCAGCTGTGTGGTGGTGGTCTGCACAGGAGGGTACGACAGGTGTTAGATATTGACAGATACTACAACCTGGTGACAGAGACCCTGATCTGTACCAGGTGTAGAACCAGCTACCTGTCCTGGAGTCATGCTGTGCTGCAGCAATTGGACCTGGCCCATCGATCTGAATTTAGAATCATTCTCACACGCAAGTAATTACTTTGCAGTCATATGTGCTCATATGCTACCTTTGATAAATATATACTACTATAATTAGATACTTGATAATAAGATACTTGAATGATTACTTTTTTCCAAGGTATGCCTGTGACATTCGAGTTATTCGTTTGTTGCGTGAGAGGGGCATGGGAAATGGCCCAGTGAGGATCATCGGCCAGCTGAAGGAGAACCACACTGAGGAGTGGTTACAACGTGTGTCTCGGTACACATCGATGTGTGTGGCCTTTTTGGATAATCCTGGCCTGCTTCCACTGCACTTTCAGGAGCCGCCACCACTTGTTCCAGTACCTAGCTACAAATGGCTTCTCACTGTTTACAGTCAGGACATCCTCAACAGGCTCGATCACATCAAGGCCAGCATTACATCCACATATGGATCGATTTTAAAAATGGACTCAACTAAGAAGGTCAGAGGAGCTGCTTTAATGACTGTACCGTTATCTATAATGTATTGTTAGACCAAAAGAGCTTTATTTGTAAATTTTACTCATTCAATGTATGTTGTATTATTTACTATGTTTATTGTTTCTTTCAGATCACGAAGAAGTTGAGTGGGCCTGCGAAAGGCACAGCACAGTGGCTTACCTCAGTTGGCAATGAGGTAGGTCAGGTGCTGATGAGTGTCCTGACTGCGAATGAAGGAGCTGGGTTAGACCTCATGGCTGCAGGACTCGTGGAGAGATACCAGAGAGCTGGTGTTGATCCTCCCACTATCTTATATGTGGACTGTGACTGTTGCAAGGAAGTGGGAGAGACTAAACTGAAGAGGAGGTTCAGTGGCTGGCCCAATATCATCATCCGCCTAGACATTTGGCATTTTATGCGGCGTCTGGCAGTAGGGTGCACAACTGATGCCCACCAGTTGTATCCTACTTTTATGTCTAGGTTGTCGTCATGTATTTTTGAGTGGGATGCAGGGGATCTCACTCTGCTGAGAAGGGCAAAGAAGGAGCAACTCACCCAACAGGGCTGGCCTGCAATGACGGAGGCAGAGATTGACCGTCATATAAGCAAAGATGAGCTGGCCCAACACTGCAGGAGAAGAACACGAGGAGAGGAAACAACTATGCGCCTCCTTGATATGCTCATCAGAGAGCTCATGGGTGGCAAGGGGAATGACGCCCTTGGTGTTCCTCTCCTTGACAGTGTAAGGATGCAGCACATCTGGCAAGTCCAGAGGCGGCACATTACCTGTATTCAGGACCCTCCAGATGTGCCCCTCTACACGGAAACTGGAACCATAAACAAGGGCGGGATTGTTCTAAAAACATATAGGTGTGCCAGAGGCTCCACTTCCCTGGAATCATTTCACTGCCACCTAAACAGATTTATTCCAGGTTTGTCATGACAGAATAGACCATATCTTGCCACTAATTCCTGTTTATTTATATACTTGCAGTAAACCAATTGCATTTTCTCTTTTGTAGTTTCTTAAAACAATGTTTGGCTTTCTATTTCTTATTCTAGGGAATAGCGCAAACAGCCTGAACTTCCAGATTTACCTCCTGGAAGGTTTGTTACGCTGGAATCAGGACCGGGCTGCAGCTGCTGTTGCAGGTGGAGGTGGAGGTTCAACCCTGCGTACTTACACAGGGGAGCTGGTTTACTCTGTCAACGAGAACTACAATAAGTTGTATGGCAGGAAATTGGTCACTAGCTTCACTCCACCTGCAGTTTACACAGGTAAACATATTTTGATCAATGCAGTTCACTAGGTAGCATGTTTTTGTTAAAACTGCAAGTGATTTTGGTCAATAATGTCATTTTGACAGATCAGAGAAAAATTATACTATCAGAATTTTTGCATACTGGACTCTTTGTTGTAGGTTTCAGGGAAAATAAATTACATACTAGAATATAGAGTAATTCTGTCTTTTTACAATGTCCTCTGAGTTACATATTTTTTGTTTATGCAGAAGCTGAATATTTATTTAAAAATATTTACTACATTTCAGAATAAACCTTTCTGATTCATTTCCTTTAAAATGTTTTCTGTTACAAATATTTCCTCAGGGGAGCTCATTGGAGTGCAGTACTTGTTGAGGCAGAATAGTCAGCCCCTGGAGGACATGTGCCCTACCTCTGATAGGACCTCTCAGTTGCTGGAGGAGATAAATGTGGAGGAGCAAGTGGAAGAGGATGAGGGTTTCATTGATTTGTTGGGAGAGGAAGCCACAGTGGCAAATCTTGTGGCATCAGATGACTTGTTCCTTTCAAGTCCACCAGTTCTACCCACTGCACCTCTGCCCTGTGTCCAAGCTCCACCCGCTGCACCTCTGCCCTGTGTCCAAGCTCCACTCGCTGCCCCTCTGCCCTGTGTCCAAGCTCCACCCGCTGCACCTCTGCCCTATGTACAAGCTCCACCCACTGCACCTCTGCCCTTGGTCCAAGCTTCACCTGCTGCACTTCTGCCCTATGTTCAAGCTCCACCCACTGCACCTCTGCCCTTGGTACAAGCTCCACCCGCTGCACCTCTGCCCTTGGTCCAAGCTTCACCTGCTGCACTTCTGCCCTATGTCCAAGCTCCACCCACTGCACCTCTGCCCTTGGTACAAGCTCCACCCGCTGCACCTCTGCCCTTGGTCCAAGCCTCACCTGCTGCACTTCTGCCCTATGTCCAAGCTCCACCCACTGCACCTCTGCCCTGTGTCCAAGCTCCACCCGCTGCACCTCTGCCCTGTGTCCAAGCTCCACCCGCTGCACCTCTGCCCTGTGTCCAAGCTCCACCCGCTGCACCTCTGCCCTGTGTCCAGACTCCACCCGCTGCACCTCTGCCCTGTGTCCAAGCTCCACCTGCTGCCCCTCTGCCCTGTGTCCAAGCTCCTCCCGCTGCCCCTCTGCCCTTGGTCCAAGCTTCACCTGCTGCACTTCTGCCCTTGGTCCAAGCTTCACCCGCTGCACCTCTGCCCTGTGTCCAGACTCCATCAGCTGCACCTCTGCCCTCAGCAATGGTAAAATTTCCTTTTCTAGACAAATTGTTACTCATTTAGTCATTCACCCTCAAGCAGCAAATTCACAAACTCACAAATTTCACAAAGCATGTAATTACCTAACCAACAGTTATATTTTTTTAGGCTGTTGACGAGCACTGTATTCCTGGAATGGACCGGGTGGATGAGTTGGCGGAGTATCTGGTAGAGCTGCGCACACAGACGGGCCTCACACTTACTAACCAACAAGCTGCGATCATTGTGGGTTTGTGGCAGAACCTGGACCAATTTGATAAAGACAAGGTCATGTATGCTGCTCGTTATCAAGACAGGCTGCTTACAGGACGTTTTAGGTCCCCTAAAAAGAAAGCTGTCTTCACTCCTGGCGTCGAAAGCACAAAGAGGTGTGTTTTGGGTTCTAGCGGTTCTCCAGCACAGTGGCCTAAGTGCTGTCGCCTTGTTGAATTAATCTTCATAAGGCTATGTAACATCCACCGAAGCCCCAAAAAACAGCGGACAGAATCTCTGTCCAGATGGGATCTCATTCTTCGAGATTATAGAAAAATTCGGCAGCTAATCTTGAGCAATGGAACTGTAATGAGCGAAACAACCCTTCAGCTAGTGGAGGTTAACCAAAGGACCCTTACAACGTGGCACAATGAACGTTTAAAGGGTCAGGAGGTCTCAGTGCTGTTGCAAGGGTTGAAGCTTCCAGAGGCACGTCCAGTGGCATTGGATGCTCTGCCTCCAGCACGAGTGCAGCCTGTTGTGCCTCCACAATATAGCCACCAGCTGCATCACTACCAGATGCCACCAGACACAGCTGGACAGGCAAAGACGAAGTTCAGGAAAATCCAGCCCTCATCAACCTGCACATCTGCCACACCAACTGCCACGTTCCACCAGCCAAGGACAATTTTTCCAAAGCCAACAGCAACACACCCATTGTTTCCTGACACACTCACTGCCCCTGTTGGGTCTCAGATGCTACTGTTGCCCTGCCCAGCCCCATGTTCAGCCATTAACCCTGGAGCAATTTCCTCTGACCCACCTGCAAAAGACACAGCCACCCCAACCAAGCGGTCATACAATCGCTCTGTAAAATCAAATACGTGCAGAAAGTGTGGCCAATTTCGCACACAAGAAACTGGCCATAGCCAGTACAAAGGCAAAATATTTTGCCCAAATAAAGAAACAGTCACTAAGCAGCAGTGGTTACAGAATATGAGAAAATAACACACTTGTTTCTGTGATACATTCTGTTCTTTATCTTCCAGCCATATTTAATGCTAAAGTATTATACTGTGCACTTGTTTTTAAATTGTATGATTATTATTATTATTATTATTAAAGTTTTATGTGTAGAAGAAACAATATTAAGTATGTGTATATGTGAGTATGTATAACGATATGTATACATACACTATAATATATAAATATATAATAACTATTTAACATATTATATACTATTATAAAAAACTATTATATATTTTTATTTATATATGCAAGTACAGTACATATACCTATATATTTTTTATATACCTATATATTTAATTAACAATAGCCTATTTTTTTGTTGTTTATAAAATTATTTTGCTATTATATATTTTTATTTATATATGCAAGTACAGTACATATACCTATATATTTTTTATATACCTATATATTTAATTAACAATAGCCTATTTTTTTGTTGTTTATAAAATTATTTTGCTATTATATATTTTTATTTATATATGCAAGTACAGTACATATAAACGTCTTTTTATATACCTATATATTTAATTAACAATAGCCTATTATTTTGTCGTTCCATGCTGTGAATTCAGTACTTTTCCAGATTTTTGTAAATATGTATATAGTAAATAAATCTAGTTCTCCAAGAAGACTGGTGGTTTGTGTTTATTTGTTTTATTGCATGTAATGACAATCAGTGTCAAGTAACAGGGGGTTAGATGCAGTAATAAGGTGGTTATTTTGTTCCTACTGACATGGGAAATGATTAATGTAGCATTAATAAATGAATTTGGACAAATTACCATCTTAGTATTATGGATAAAATGTTATAATGAATTACAACGGAGAAATCTAACTTAGAAACAAACCTATTGATAAAATCAATATACGCATTACATTCAAAATCAAACTTGGAAACGAAAATTGATAGAATCAAATACACGCATTAAATCGTGACGGAGGCTGGATTCAAGCTGGGGAAGAATAGTCTGTATAAGAAGGGGAAGAAGGGGGAGAAAGGGGAAGAAAAAAGGGAAGAAATTCAGGAAGTCATAGGTTCGAATCCAGCCTCCGTCACGATTTAATGTGTGTATTTGATTCTATCAATTTTCGTTTCCAAGTTTGATTTTGAATGTAATGCGTATATTGATTTTATCAATAGGTTTGTTTCTAAGTTAGATTTCTCCGTTGTAATTCATTATAACATTTTATCCATAATACTAAGATGGTAATTTGTCCAAATTCATTTATTAATGCTACATTAATCATTTCCCATGTCAGTAGGAACAAAATAACCACCTTATTACTGCATCTAACCCCCTGTTACTTGACACTGATTGTCATTACATGCAATAAAACAAATAAACACAAACCACCAGTCTTCTTGGAGAACTAGATTTATTTACTATATACATATTTACAAAAATCTGGAAAAGTACTGAATTCACAGCATGGAACAACAAAATAATAGGCTATTGTTAATTAAATATATAGGTATATAAAAAGACGTTTATATGTACTGTACTTGCATATATAAATAAAAATATATAATAGCAAAATAATTTTATAAACAACAAAAAAATAGGCTATTGTTAATTAAATTTATAGGTATATAAAAAATATATAGGTATATGTACTGTACTTGCATATATAAATAAAAATATATAATAGTTTTTTATAATAGTATATAATATGTTAAATAGTTATTATATATTTATATATTATAGTGTATGTATACATATCGTTATACATACTCACATATACACATACTTAATATTGTTTCCTCTACACATAAAACTTTAATAATAATAATAATAATAATCATACAATTTAAAAACAAGTGCACAGTATAATACTTTAGCATTAAATATGGCTGGAAGATAAAGAACAGAATGTATCACAGAAACAAGTGTGTTATTTTCTCATATTCTGTAACCACTGCTGCTTAGTGACCGTTTCTTTATTTGGGCAAAATATTTTGCCTTTGTACTGGCTATGGCCAGTTTCTTGTGTGCGAAATTGGCCACACTTTCTGCACGTATTTGATTTTACAGAGCGATTGTATGACCGCTTGGTTGGGGTGGCTGTGTCTTTTGCAGGTGGGTCAGAGGAAATTGCTCCAGGGTTAATGGCTGAACATGGGGCTGGGCAGGGCAACAGTAGCATCTGAGACCCAACAGGGGCAGTGGGTGTGTCAGGAAACAATGGGTGTGTTGCTGTCGGCTTTGGAAAAATTGTCCTTGGCTGGTGGAACGTGGCAGTTGGTGTGGCAGATGTGCAGGTTGATGAGGGCTGGATTTTCCTGAACTTCGTCTTTGCCTGTCCAGCTGTGTCTGGTGGCATCTGGTAGTGATGCAGCTGGTGGCTATATTGTGGAGGCACAACAGGCTGCACTCGTGCTGGAGGCAGAGCATCCAATGCCACTGGACGTGCCTCTGGAAGCTTCAACCCTTGCAACAGCACTGAGACCTCCTGACCCTTTAAACGTTCATTGTGCCACGTTGTAAGGGTCCTTTGGTTAACCTCCACTAGCTGAAGGGTTGTTTCGCTCATTACAGTTCCATTGCTCAAGATTAGCTGCCGAATTTTTCTATAATCTCGAAGAATGAGATCCCATCTGGACAGAGATTCTGTCCGCTGTTTTTTGGGGCTTCGGTGGATGTTACATAGCCTTATGAAGATTAATTCAACAAGGCGACAGCACTTAGGCCACTGTGCTGGAGAACCGCTAGAACCCAAAACACACCTCTTTGTGCTTTCGACGCCAGGAGTGAAGACAGCTTTCTTTTTAGGGGACCTAAAACGTCCTTGATAACGAGCAGCATACATGACCTTGTCTTTATCAAATTGGTCCAGGTTCTGCCACAAACCCACAATGATCGCAGCTTGTTGGTTAGTAAGTGTGAGGCCCGTCTGTGTGCGCAGCTCTACCAGATACTCCGCCAACTCATCCACCCGGTCCATTCCAGGAATACAGTGCTCGTCAACAGCCTAAAAAAATATAACTGTTGGTTAGGTAATTACATGCTTTGTGAAATTTGTGAGTTTGTGAATTTGCTGCTTGAGGGTGAATGACTAAATGAGTAACAATTTGTCTAGAAAAGGAAATTTTACCATTGCTGAGGGCAGAGGTGCAGCTGATGGAGTCTGGACACAGGGCAGAGGTGCAGCGGGTGGAGCTGGGACATAGGGCAGAAGTGCAGCAGGTGAAGCTTGGACCAAGGGCAGAGGTGCAGCGGGAGGAGCTTGGACACAGGGCAGAGGGGCAGCGGGTGGAGCTTGGACACAGGGCAGAGGTGCAGCGGGTGGAGTCTGGACACAGGGCAGAGGTGCAGCGGGTGGAGCTTGGACACAGGGCAGAGGTGCAGCGGGTGGAGCTTGGACACAGGGCAGAGGTGCAGCGGGTGGAGCTTGGACACAGGGCAGAGGTGCAGTGGGTGGAGCTTGGACACAGGGCAGAGGTGCAGTGGGTGGAGCTTGGACATAGGGCAGAAGTGCAGCAGGTGAGGCTTGGACCAAGGGCAGAGGTGCAGCGGGTGGAGCTTGTACCAAGGGCAGAGGTGCAGTGGGTGGAGCTTGGACATAGGGCAGAAGTGCAGCAGGTGAAGCTTGGACCAAGGGCAGAGGTGCAGCGGGTGGAGCTTGTACCAAGGGCAGAGGTGCAGTGGGTGGAGCTTGGACATAGGGCAGAAGTGCAGCAGGTGAAGCTTGGACCAAGGGCAGAGGTGCAGTGGGTGGAGCTTGGACATAGGGCAGAGGTGCAGCGGGTGGAGCTTGGACATAGGGCAGAGGTGCAGCGGGTGGAGCTTGGACACAGGGCAGAGGTGCAGTGGGTAGAACTGGTGGACTTGAAAGGAACAAGTCATCTGATGCCACAAGATTTGCCACTGTGGCTTCCTCTCCCAACAAATCAATGAAACCCTCATCCTCTTCCACTTGCTCCTCCACATTTATCTCCTCCAGCAACTGAGAGGTCCTATCAGAGGTAGGGCACATGTCCTCCAGGGGCTGACTATTCTGCCTCAACAAGTACTGCACTCCAATGAGCTCCCCTGAGGAAATATTTGTAACAGAAAACATTTTAAAGGAAATGAATCAGAAAGGTTTATTCTGAAATGTAGTAAATATTTTTAAATAAATATTCAGCTTCTGCATAAACAAAAAATATGTAACTCAGAGGACATTGTAAAAAGACAGAATTACTCTATATTCTAGTATGTCATTTATTTTCCCTGAAACCTACAACAAAGAGTCCAGTATGCAAAAATTCTGATAGTATAATTTTTCTCTGATCTGTCAAAATGACATTATTGACCAAAATCACTTGCAGTTTTAACAAAAACATGCTACCTAGTGAACTGCATTGATCAAAATATGTTTACCTGTGTAAACTGCAGGTGGAGTGAAGCTAGTGACCAATTTCCTGCCATACAACTTATTGTAGTTCTCGTTGACAGAGTAAACCAGCTCCCCTGTGTAAGTACGCAGGGTTGAACCTCCACCTCCACCTGCAACAGCAGCTGCAGCCCGGTCCTGATTCCAGCGTAACAAACCTTCCAGGAGGTAAATCTGGAAGTTCAGGCTGTTTGCGCTATTCCCTAGAATAAGAAATAGAAAGCCAAACATTGTTTTAAGAAACTACAAAAGAGAAAATGCAATTGGTTTACTGCAAGTATATAAATAAACAGGAATTAGTGGCAAGATATGGTCTATTCTGTCATGACAAACCTGGAATAAATCTGTTTAGGTGGCAGTGAAATGATTCCAGGGAAGTGGAGCCTCTGGCACACCTATATGTCTTTAGAACAATCCCGCCCTTGTTTATGGTTCCAGTTTCCGTGTAGAGGGGCACATCTGGAGGGTCCTGAATACAGGTAATGTGCCGCCTCTGGACTTGCCAGATGTGCTGCATCCTTACACTGTCAAGGAGAGGAACACCAAGGGCGTCATTCCCCTTGCCACCCATGAGCTCTCTGATGAGCATATCAAGGAGGCGCATAGTTGTTTCCTCTCCTCGTGTTCTTCTCCTGCAGTGTTGGGCCAGCTCATCTTTGCTTATATGACGGTCAATCTCTGCCTCCGTCATTGCAGGCCAGCCCTGTTGGGTGAGTTGCTCCTTCTTTGCCCTTCTCAGCAGAGTGAGATCCCCTGCATCCCACTCAAAAATACATGACGACAACCTAGACATAAAAGTAGGATACAACTGGTGGGCATCAGTTGTGCACCCTACTGCCAGACGCCGCATAAAATGCCAAATGTCTAGGCGGATGATGATATTGGGCCAGCCACTGAACCTCCTCTTCAGTTTAGTCTCTCCCACTTCCTTGCAACAGTCACAGTCCACATATAAGATAGTGGGAGGATCAACACCAGCTCTCTGGTATCTCTCCACGAGTCCTGCAGCCATGAGGTCTAACCCAGCTCCTTCATTCGCAGTCAGGACACTCATCAGCACCTGACCTACCTCATTGCCAACTGAGGTAAGCCACTGTGCTGTGCCTTTCGCAGGCCCACTCAACTTCTTCGTGATCTGAAAGAAACAATAAACATAGTAAATAATACAACATACATTGAATGAGTAAAATTTACAAATAAAGCTCTTTTGGTCTAACAATACATTATAGATAACGGTACAGTCATTAAAGCAGCTCCTCTGACCTTCTTAGTTGAGTCCATTTTTAAAATCGATCCATATGTGGATGTAATGCTGGCCTTGATGTGATCGAGCCTGTTGAGGATGTCCTGACTGTAAACAGTGAGAAGCCATTTGTAGCTAGGTACTGGAACAAGTGGTGGCGGCTCCTGAAAGTGCAGTGGAAGCAGGCCAGGATTATCCAAAAAGGCCACACACATCGATGTGTACCGAGACACACGTTGTAACCACTCCTCAGTGTGGTTCTCCTTCAGCTGGCCGATGATCCTCACTGGGCCATTTCCCATGCCCCTCTCACGCAACAAACGAATAACTCGAATGTCACAGGCATACCTTGGAAAAAAGTAATCATTCAAGTATCTTATTATCAAGTATCTAATTATAGTAGTATATATTTATCAAAGGTAGCATATGAGCACATATGACTGCAAAGTAATTACTTGCGTGTGAGAATGATTCTAAATTCAGATCGATGGGCCAGGTCCAATTGCTGCAGCACAGCATGACTCCAGGACAGGTAGCTGGTTCTACACCTGGTACAGATCAGGGTCTCTGTCACCAGGTTGTAGTATCTGTCAATATCTAACACCTGTCGTACCCTCCTGTGCAGACCACCACCACACAGCTGATAACTGGCACAGGCAGGGTTAGTACACTGGAGTCGTACCTTCCATAGCCTATACGGCATCCAGAGCAAGAGTCGCTGTGAAAAAAATCTATCAGGTGTTGGGGCTTGGTGGTACAACAGGGCTGGTGGTGGGGGGTCATACCACAACTGAAGGTTTTCACGCAGCTCCTGCTTTCCTTTTGCATTAACCCTAAAAAGTGCTTCCGACACCCACTTCTGGTCCTGCTGTGGCATTGTCTGTGGCCACAGTAGTGGGAGATCTGCAGGGTCTTCTGGCTGAGATGAGACCTGCTGATATTATCAAAAACACTGGTTTAAATAAGGGTTAGGCTAGGCCTAGGGTTAGGGTAGCCCTAACCTGCCTTAAATAATGCCTGTTTCACACATAATCTGTTTGCAGTGCGTATTTGTTTCCGTACCCATGTTAACCGGTTAGAGCGTTCACTATTTTTTTGCTGCACGCGCTGAATTAAAGGTCAGTGCATTGTTCGCACTAAAATAAACATGCATTGATGCGGTGGACTTAAAGTCTACTCTGTTTCAAAGTCAACACATGGCCTTTTGCCTCGGGTAAAGCAAGGAAAATGTCCCTTACCTGGCATTTAGGTAAACAAAGAGACATAATGGAGAGCACTCGTCCTTTCTTGGAGGTGGAAAAACAAAGTTCTTTATGACCTGCAGGATTTCTTGTAAAAAAAAATTTTTTTAAAAGATTTAAAAATGAAGGAAATAACGAGAGACGACTTTTTTTGTCTATTGTAAGTTCTAATTTAAAATGTTTGTCATTATATAAGCTATAGCCTATGTTTTGCCACTTGTGTAAGCAATATAATATATAAATATAAAGTTCTAGGCTATATAAATATAAAGTAATTAATTTAATATAACGTTTAAATGTTGTGCGTTTAAACATGACATCTATAAAAGAGTGTATACAAAGAGAATTGCAATGCTGACAAGCCATAGTCATTAACAACTTTTGGATTTGAAATAAAAAATTATGAATAAATGCTGTGTTTGTAGTACTCAACTGCGGTTAAGTTGCGCACTGCAAACGTGGCATATGTGAAAGCACAATAGCAGGCACTGCTCCTGCATCGCATACGTACTGCAGCACGCACTGCATATGAACTGCAGTCGGAGTATGTGTGAAGCAGGCGTAAGAGAGCATTAAATGATGAAGGCATGTTTGTATTTTGAATGACATCTTACTGGGCCCCTCACAACAGCAGACTCAGAATTAGTTGATGGTGTTGCTGTTTCTTTGATCCGCTGTGATCTCTGGGCTGGAGGAAGGAAGAAGGATGAGGAGGACTGAATGACAGGCCGATGGGGTTTGGGGGATGGAGGAGAAGGAGGAGGAGGAGGAGGACAAGGATGAGAGGGTGGGCATGAAGCTGCGGCTGAACTGGTCTGTGGAGTCAAACATTATGAATAATCTATTAAGGGGATCGCAAAATGTTTTTTTATTAAACAAAATTATGTAGTGATAAAGTGATGTCTAACTAATTCTTTCATATTAACCTGAGATGTTTTCCTCTGAATGTTCAAATTAGGTTTGGCTGCTGCCACATGTGAGCCTCCAAACCTTGACTTTTCAAACTGAAAAGGTTTGTCATAGTTAGTGATAACAAAACCTGTAACACTATAGGAAAAGTTTGAGATATTTCAATGTCTGCAGTAAGGTCTGCTTACCATTGACAATGTCAGTTTGGCCATCTTTGCAGGACGTGCCACATCACTGGAGGGTGTACTTTGGGCAGGGGTGCTCTGTGATGCCTCCACTGTGACTGGTGGATGAACCTGTGATACATGCTTATAAGATATACCAGGGACATAATATTATACAGTATTCATAATATGACTTTAGACATAAAGACAAATTGATATTGCAAACACATCTATTTATGCAACTTGAACTAGGCTAATTGGAGTTACCTTGTGAAATCCACAAATACACTTTTGTGCTTCCTTCATAAGGGTGGTCTGCCCCCTCATTTGCAGAGGGCACTTTTCTATCTATGAACATAAATATAAAGTATAGCTGTGACACTGTTGTACACATTATTTCAAGACACCCATGTCATCATAATTATAACCATATTACATTGTATTTACATTGTAAATAATTACTTATTAATACATATAAAAAAAATAGCACAATGTATTATCACACAAGTTTATTAGTTTGCTCATGAATCTAGCTG
Organism: Pseudorasbora parva; assembly: GCF_024679245.1. Taxonomy (NCBI): domain Eukaryota; kingdom Metazoa; phylum Chordata; class Actinopteri; order Cypriniformes; family Gobionidae; genus Pseudorasbora; species Pseudorasbora parva. The sequence continues at coordinate 12,477,583 of NC_090191.1, read as the reverse complement.
CATAATTTACCTTCTGATATAACTCATGCCATCTTTTTTGTCGGGGAGAAGGTCTATTTCCCTCCCTGGATGGCCAAACTCCAGTTCGGGCAAAACTCTCCAGACGCGCAAGCCAGTCAGCATCGCTCATGCCTTTGTGTGACTTAGTTGAAGCCATGTTGTTGCCTAAACAATATAGAACAAGAATTTAATAGAATAGAATACCAACTGCCATTGTAGCCCAGAAATATAGCATTAAAGTTCCCCCTAAAATTAAAATTATGTCATAATTTACTCTCCCTCAAGTTGTTCCAAACCTGTATGAGTTTCTTTTGAAGCACATTGGTAACCAGACAGTTGACGGTCCCTATTGACTGCCATAGTAGGAAAAACAAAACAAAAAAATACTATGGAAGTCAATGAGGATTATTAACGGTCTTCATTCTTCAAAATAACTCATACAGGTTTGGAACAGCTTGATGGAAAATAAATGATGACAGATTTTGTTTTAGGGGGAAACTAATCTTTTACTTCCTTTACTCCTTTTGTGTTCATTTCATTTGAGCTAGTTTTGTGTTTCTGGTTCAAAATGACTGCCACATTATAGCAGATTATAAATACATAATAATACATATATAATCACATAATGTTGTGATTTATTTTTTGTAACCAACAGTACAAGTTTTGAAACTTCTATTTATGGCCTGTATGCTTTGTTGATCTGGGTTTTTGAGTAAAACAACAACAACAACAACAACAACAACAACAACAACAAAAATGAATAATGTATGGATTATTCTGACTTAAACAAATACTCATATTAAACATATTGTGCTATTTTAACTTTGTCCATCTGATAAATGGGCTTGTATGTGCCTGAACTCAAATAGGCGTAATGTTACACTTGGGCTAAGAACCGAATTCGACCGAAACATACACAATAGGAGGGTAAACTGTTACATTTAATGCCCGTTTAATTTAATTTAGCTAAAAAACAAACGGAAGATATAGGCTACAATAATATTTCATTAGGAAAATATGCGTAATGTTATGTTACACTTGGGCTAAGAACCGAATTCGACCGAAACATAAGTTACACAATAGGAGGGTAAACTGTTACATTTTATGCCCGTTTAATTTAATTTAGCTAATAAACAAACGGAAGACATAGGCTACACTAGTATTTCATTAAGAAAATATGATTAGCATACCTGAGCGGAATAAACAAGCGAAAGCGTATCGAATGTGCTCATCGACTCTCGTGCGGTGAATGGAGTAACGAAAAATGAACCTCGCCATTTCATTGGACAAGCAAAGATGGAGTTCGTAACGCGGAGATTGGATGGAATGCTCAAAGATGGACTACGCGCGGTGATTGGAGTATGAAAAATGAACCTCGCCATTTCATTGGACAAGCAAAGATGGAGTTCGTAACGCGGAGATTGGATGGAGATTGGATGGAATGCTCAAAGATGGACTACGCGCGGTGATTGGAGTATGAAAAATGGACCTTGCCATTTCATTGGACGGGCAAAAATGGAGTTCGCAATTTAATTGGTTTTTGAAAGATTGAACTCGGCATGCTATTGGATTGATTTTACAGACTTGTGGTTGTCAGGTACCGGATTCGAACCTATGACTTCCTGAATTTCTTCCCTTTTTTCTTCCCCTTTCTCCCCCTTCTTCCCCTTCTTATACGGACTATTCTTCCCCAGCTTTAGCTCAGTTGGGAGAGCGTTAGACTGAAGATCTAAAGGTCCCTGGTTCGATCCCGGGTTTCGGCAGAGGAACAGTGACTGTGTGCTTTTGGTCGAGGGGCTGCAGTGTCCAAACGCCACCTGCTTTCTACTTGGATCCACCTAGCCTCATCACTATCTGCCTCTCAGATGGCCACAAGTCAGGACATGGCGGTCCCATGGTGTAATGGTTAGCACTCTGGACTTTGAATCCAGTGATCCGAGTTCAAATCTCGGTGGAACCTTAGCAACATTTTTGTGGCTGGGTGGGGGCAAACTGAAGCGTCTCGCAACTGCTGTCGTACCTGTGAAATTGGCTGTCTGGAACCGATTCGGAATTGGCAAAACATGGGCTCAAAAAGCAAAGCCTTCGCTGGCTCGTTGGTATTGCGCTTCTAGGCTGATTGACTTAACTCTATGCTGCTCTGTGAAAAAAGCCAGCCAACGCCAAGTTTCCATGGTGTAATGGTTAGCACTCTGGACTCTGAATCCAGCGATCCGAGTTCAAATCTCGGTGGGACCTGCTTTTGCCCGGAATGTGCGCAGGAGCCCATCCAAGAAAAAAACTTTTACACAGCAGTCATCCTCAAAAGCACGTCTCGGGAGTTCCCCTTGAAGTAAAAGGCCAAGTGGCCACCTGCAGAATGCGGGCATCGATCCCGCT